>NW_007815589.1:0-913 GCF_000696425.1 Galeopterus variegatus | reverse complement strand
ACCATCTCACACGTCACTCGGGGGACCCCTGCTCTCCCGAGCACACACATCACGGCATCCCTGGGGTGTCCAGTGTTCCCCAAGATCTACGGTGGGAAGAGTACCCAGTCTGTACCACAGTGTGGGTCCTCTGCAAAATCTTTTTGTGTTTGTTTGGGTTTTACTTTTCTGAAATCTGATACTTGGAACTTCATTGGAAAACATTACTTGTTTCAGACTGATACTTCTATTTATCAGGCACTTATGCTTCAAAAAATAAAAGGTACACATTCGCTTTCATGTTTCCTTGGGTTTCTATTAATTTATTTAAGGGTAGATTTGATCTATAGTGTTCAGAGCACTTCCTACTCTGGAGCATCATAGCTACACATTTTTTTTTCTACTTCACAGAAAGTAACTTTCATAAAGCTGTTCCCTTGAAAGAAGCTCAAAGTCCTTTACAAACATCTGTCTTATTAATCTTCCCCACACAATAATGCGATAGAAAGGATTCCTCTAGTTTTCGCAGAAACTGGGAGAGTTGAGGCTTCAAGATTACACAGCTGGGGGTGGAAAATGGCAGAAGAATATGCCTTCTTGGACCACACTACTCCGTCCCAATTTCCAAGCTGCTACAACTCTTTCCTCATCCTACGCTGGAGATATATTTACAGTGAGTGGTTGAAACTGTCATGAAATGCCCTGGGAAAGACAGACCTCATCAAGTGTTCATTACATGTTCCACCCACCTCGTGGGGTTATCACTGGGTTCGTGGATGAACACAAGCCAGGCTTCTGTCTCACAGAGAACCTAAGTTCTGGGCTTATATGTAAAGTACACGGTCTGAATAATTAAATATAAAACAATGGTAGTTTTTACTTAATGCAAAAGAAACAAAAACTCCTCTTTCTTTGGGGGAGTTTCACAAGCATT
>NW_007815588.1:0-913 GCF_000696425.1 Galeopterus variegatus | reverse complement strand
CCCCATCACCTCTGCTAAGTTGCCAACTTCCTTCACATGCAGCTATTTAATATCTTTTGAATCTGTCCATTTTTCTTCATCCTCTCTGCTACTGCTCTAGACAAGATAACCATCATAGATAACCTCCTAGATTATTGCAGCATAGCTGCTCCCCCTCACCCTCTGGCCCCCAAATACTTTCTTCGACACTGTAGCAATTGTCATTTTCTACAAACTCAGACCTTATCATGTTCCTATCTTACTAAGAAGGTTTCCCATTGGATAAAATGCAACTTCAACAAAGCCTGCCATACATTTCTGCTAATTTTTCTGGCCCTTGTGCACCCTCAAATCTCATCTGTCAATATTACTGTTTTATTACTACCTTGTTATCAGCTTCTGATTATTTCTGTGTTTCTCTTGCTTGTCAATGTTTTACATGACTGGAATGCTCTTCTACAGCATTCTTTTTAAAAAAAAATTTTTTTTTTTTACATTCTATGATGTTGCAGAGCAGTTGGGGGGAAGAGAGGAAAGGGAAAGGAAATGGGATGAAAGAAGGAGGAGGCAAGAGGAGCAGGACTGAGGCCTGTGATACCCCCCTCACTCCCACAGTGGAAACCAGGGGCTTCCAGTGGTGGATTGGTCATTGCTGGGCTGGGTGCAGATATTAGGGGGATGTGGCAAAAGCCCTCACTCCCCACCACCCCAGCTTGGGAACCTGGAGCTCTTCCTGCTGTGGCTTGATGGTTGTCACTGGGCTGGTTGCAGGTGTTGGGGGGCCATGGCCAAGGACCATGTGTTGTCCCCTCCAAAACTCATGTGGAAATTTGATCCCCAATGTGTCAGTGTTGGAAACTGATTGAGTCATGGGGGCAGATCCCTCATGAATGGATTAATGCTCTTCCTGGGGGTGGGGGGATTAATGAGTGAT
>NW_007815587.1:0-913 GCF_000696425.1 Galeopterus variegatus | reverse complement strand
AATCATCATCATCGTCACAATCAGCATCACCATCAGGTTAATTTTATGGATCTTGAAATAGTGAAAAATATCTGCAACAATCATATATAGTGAGACTTATTTTGTTCAATGGCACTGTGCCATCATTAGAGCACATGCAATTAATGAAAATTTTACAATTTCGTAAAGCATTTGTGAAGTAAAATTTTCATTTCATAAAATGTCCCATCTTAAGTGTAGTTTGATGAAGTTTTATAAATGCACAGAGTCTTGAAACCACCACCACAATAACGTTGCAGACTGTCTCATTATGTTGAAATGTTTCTTTATATCCTCTGCATCACTTTTCACCCTCAGCCCAGGCAACAGCTGATCTGTGAGGATAGAATTTCATAAGATCTCATACTGTACATTGACATGTGTCTTGCTTCTTTTTCCTATCACAATAGTTTTGAGATTCGTCCTTTGTTTAACAGTACTTCCTTCATTGTTAGTACTAAGTTTCCAGTTAACAAAGATATGCTACTTTTTGTTTATCATTTATCAGTTAATGAACATTAGGTTGTTCCAGTTTGGAGGTATTCTTTGCCTACAAGTATTTATGAGGACATAGGTTTCATTTATCTTGGGTGGATACTTAGAAGTGGAATTGCTGGAACATATGGTAGGGTATATTTAACTTTGTGAAAATTTTCCAAACGGTTTTCCACGGTGTCTCTAATATTTTTGCATTTATCTAGCAATGAATGAGTGTTTAGTAGGCTATGTCCTTGCCAATCCATTGAAATGACAGTCTTTTTAATTGAATCCTGATGTATTTGCTGTGAAATTTGTTAACAAAAGAGGACCACAGGATCTGCTAAAGAGAAAAGGGGGACTTTACTTTGCAGAAAAAGACAATCCACAGATTGGGGAGCACAGACCTGGGCGGGAC
>NW_007815585.1:0-913 GCF_000696425.1 Galeopterus variegatus | reverse complement strand
TTGCTGTGCAGTAGTTTATAATAATCTCTAATGATTCTTTGTATTACTGTCGAATGAGATGCAATACCTCCCTATTCATTTCTTTGTTTATTATTTGGATCTTCTCTCTTCTTTTTTTTGTTAACCTAGCTAATGGCTTGTTTGTTTTACTTATCTTCTCAAAAAACCAACTTTTGAGGGGGGGGGAGTTCTGGCCAAGAAGACAGAGTAGTAGGTTCCTGGTGTCACTCTCTGACAAAGAGCAACCAATTTGCAGCTTTTGAGGAGCAGCAACGGAGGACCAGAAATCTGTGCTGGAGCGGACAGGAGCTGCCTGCCATGGGACTCCAGTTAAGGAGCCAAGGCGGGACTTCTGGTGCAGGCTGTCCCATCTCCGTGAGTGACCTGAAAGGCTTTGGGCTCCCAAGCCCTGAGCCAGATGACCTGGTGAAGGCAAGCAGGGCAGGACTTCTGGCCCAGTCCATCCCGCCTCCGTGAGCAACCTGAGAGGCTCTAGACCACCAGGCCCCAAGCCAGATGAGCCAGTAAAGGCAGGCAGGTGGGACTTCCAGTCCTGGCTAGTTTCTGCTGGCCAGAAGCAGCAGTCCCTTCAGGATCCAAGCCAGACATCAGGGTAAAACAAGTGGACTGTGATACCCCTGGCCACAATGACAAAACACCAAAGGAAAGAAAGGAGAAATATGAAAAATCCAGAAAGTACATTGCCACTAGAGGAAATATAACTTTCAAGTGCTAGATCCTATAAAACAGGAAGTCTTTGAAATGACAGACAAGGAATTTAGAGTAACTATTCTAAGGAAACTAAATGAGATACAACACAACTCAGTGAAACAACACACTGAAATGAGAAATAATATACAGGATCTGAAAGAAGAAATGTACAAAGAAATCAATGCCTTGAAAAAGAATGTAG
>NW_007815584.1:0-913 GCF_000696425.1 Galeopterus variegatus | reverse complement strand
ATGTAAGCCAGAATTTTCTAAAGTGTGGACTTAGACCCTTAGGGACCTCAATACCTTTTCAAGATATCAAAACTATTTTCATAATATTACTAAGACATTATTTCCATCTTTCAGTTTGTTGACATTTATATTGAGGGTGTAAAGACAATGGTGGGTAAAGCTGGTAGAGGCTTAACTTGAAACAAATCAGTGACACCAAACTGTACTAGCAGTCATTGTACACTGTCTTCACCCCAAGCACTCAGGGTTTTATTTAAGAAGGCCCTCGATAAAGCAGTAAAAATTAGTAATGTTATTAAATTCCAACCCTTGAGCATATGGCTTTTTTAAGATTCTGTGTGAAGAAAAGTATATAGAAAAGACTTCTGCTACACACCAAGCTATAACAATTGTCTGGAGGGAAAAACCTTTCATGTGATTGAGTTATGAGCTGAGCTGGCCATATCATGCAATATCATTTTTGCTTGAAAGAAAAACTAACAGACAAACTACTATTATTCAGACTTGGGTATTTGGAAGACTTTTTTTTGTTGTTTTCTTAATTGAATGATGTGAACCTGTCACTACAATAAAAATAACCAACAGTATTTGTTGCTAGTGATAATATCTGAGCTTTCAAAAGAAAATTTGAATTCTTTAAAACTTGTATTAGCTGCCATAGGCATGACAGCTTCCTAATATTTAAACACTTATTGAATGAGATTGATGGTGATATTACTGATTGTGATTTTTTTTATATACTGAAGAAATGTATCAATATTTGGAAAATCTGTATAACTCAGTGAACTGATATTTTTCAAATGATCAATACATGATATTACAAATTCATAAATGGTTGTAAAAAGATACAGTTGAAGTGTAAGATAGACCAACAGATTTTTTTTTTTTTTTTTTTTTTTTTTTTTTTTTTTTT
>NW_007815583.1:0-913 GCF_000696425.1 Galeopterus variegatus | reverse complement strand
GAGAATTCTCCTGTTGCCACATCCCAGCCTAATGTGAGTTCCTCCTGCAAAGGGCTGAGAAGCTGCAGCCAAGAATACAATCAAAGAGAAGGACAACCTGTAATCTTAACCCTCCCTTTGTACTTCAGACAACCATCACCAGCATCAAGGCAGCAGGGGAAAAAACTGCAAATGGAGAATCAAGCACACACCTGTGCAGTGAGACTTCTCCCAAAGAAAATGAAAACGCCTACTATTAATACTAGAGTTTAAGAGAAATTGCTTCAGAAATGAAAACTCGAAAGGAAAGAGAAAGAAATGGAGAAAGAAAGTTCATGCCCCTCCCCCACCAACTGAATTTCAAGCCACCACCACAAAGCAATATCCAGCTAAGAAAAAGCGAGGGAAAAAAACTATTCCCTTGACAATAAAACCACAGTCCTGCAAACAAACAGGAACACAGACACAAGCAGCGGCTCTGTGGTCGAAGCGCAGCACTCGCAGCACCACCTCTAAAAGCAAAAGCAGCCTGAAAATGTGGCCCACAGGGAGGTGGCACACTATTGTGCCTACATGGCATCCGAAGGACAAGCATTCCCAGCCCTTCACAGAGAGCTTTGCAAAATGAGATGACAATCAGCCTGCAGCGAGACTCGAGATGCACTGAGGACAAGAGCTATGGAAATTATTTAGTTTTAATAACTGGGTAATTGCTGACCGGACCAGCAAAAGCCAAAAGGCCAATGCCTTGGCTTTGCCAAGAAAACCAAGGGTTAGGTGTTAACTGCTTAAAATATTAAGTGGGCTGATGCCCTGGTCACTTCTAATTGGGCTGCACTGCCACATGATGTGGGGACAGACCACTTGGGTCAGGGGGCCTCTGGCAGGCCCACCTGGACAGAGCAGGCACAAACTTTCGGGAGCTGTAATTGGG
>NW_007815582.1:0-913 GCF_000696425.1 Galeopterus variegatus | reverse complement strand
CCGAGGGTTGCGATCCCGTTACCGGTCAGTAAAAAAGACAAAAAAGAAAAAAAAAAAAAAGCTGTCTAGAATTCAGTGACTGAACACCTGTGAGTGATCACAACCAGTATCAGAAACCAGCGTCACTGCAGTGGTCGTTTTTCATTGGTAGTTTATTTTGTTAGTGATTATAACCTGCTGGCCCTGGCAGTTCACTGGAATTATTCTACCAGGAGCCTGAATTTTTAGTTAAAAAACATGTCCTGTTATTGCACTCTCTAGTCTCTAGCAGTGGTGAAATATTCATTTTAATCAATTAGGCACCCAGCGTGTTCCACTAAGGAGTTAAAAAGAGAGAGAACTCTGCACGTTACCTTCAGTCCCGTCCTGACCCGCCGCCAGTTACACATGCTTCCTGCTCGCTCACTGTTTATTCCAAAACCTAAAAACTCTGCCTTCCCACAAGATTCATTGTGCATGTTTAAAAACCTAGTTAAGTAGGAGTTAATGGACTTCTTAGATCTGTAAAGGAGACGGCCTTTCACCGAGTGCATATTGACTACGTGGGGGCAAAAGCCACAAAGAGTCCGTCTTCCTGCCCTGGACCGTTGTTCCTTCCACTGTCAGACGTGCACCCTATACATTCATTCAGGTAGTTTGGCTTTGGAATGGCTTCTGGAAAACGCAAGCAGGTCCATCGTCATATGTATCCAGAGGCCACTTCTGAAGAGAACAGGAAGTAGGACACACTGCCAGTCCCCGTGTCCATGACCCCTGCCCACGGAGTCCAGGTGGGAACGACAGAACCGAGGAGAACGCAGGCCCCCTCAGTGTGTGCCCGTGGAGACGGGAGGACCATCAGAGTGCTGGGCGTCTGCAAAACTGATCGAAAATCATCACTGCTTTGATTTGGGTTCATCATGATAGTTGATGG
>NW_007815581.1:0-913 GCF_000696425.1 Galeopterus variegatus | reverse complement strand
GCATTTATCCAAGAGAAATGAAGACTTTTGTTCACGTGGAAACTTGCATGTTAATAGCAAATTTTTTAAATTTTTAATTTTTTTAAGATTATTGTTCTCATTGTATATGTTTATGGGGTACAGTTTTTTTTTTCAATACATGCTTTTATTCTATAATATCAAATCAGAATAATTAGCATATCTATCATCTAAACAGTTATCACTTGTTTGTGGATATAACATTCAAGATCCTCTTTTCTGTCTATCTTGAGATATACAATACAATATTATTAGCTATTGTCACCCTAGAGCACCAGAACTTATTCTTCTATGTAACTGTAACTTTGTAACTTTGTACTGGTCTACCAACCTTTCCCCGGGCCCCCGTCCACTCACTTTCCCGGACTTTGGTAATCACTATTATATTCTCTATTTCTCTCTTTTTTTCTTCTATCCGTTATTTATTTTTCTTAATTGCATAGTAGATTTATCTGTATTGCCTGAACCTGAAACAACCTGAAGTCCATAGAAGTGTAAATGGTTAAACTATATGTAGTACATCCATATCAGGAAGTACTTCTTAGCAAGAAGAAGGAACAATCTACTGATACATGCAAAAACCTACATAAATCTCCAGCAAATTATGCAATGAAATAAAAGAAATAACAAGGAGCCATACAGTATTATTCTACTATACAGCATTGTTGAAATGAATCATTCATGTATACACATGCGCACACACATACATATATGATGAAGAACAGATTATTGGTTGCTGGAAATCAGGGATGGGAGGGAGGTGGGGGTTGGGGTCGTGGGATGTGGGTGGATTTGTAAAGTGCAACACAAAGATGCTTCAGATGACTCAAACACACTTCAACCTGGCTGGATCAGTGTTAATACCCTGGTCGAAATATTGCACTATGGTACTGCA
>NW_007815580.1:0-913 GCF_000696425.1 Galeopterus variegatus | reverse complement strand
TTGCCCTTTTCCTCATTTAAGTCCTTCCTATGTTTGAAGACAGCTGTCATATCTCCCCTTAGTTGTCCTTTTGTTGTCTCTTCTCCAAGCTCTACCTCTTATCAATTCTAAGACACACATTCTTTCTTCACATAACATCTTTGAAATTGGGATGTGTTTTGTAACCGGTGGTTTGTCATAGTTTAATCGAGCTTTTTCTCCCCTAGTGGTACATAAAAATGGTGTACCTTACAATAGTTAACAATTAGATTGGCTGAAATACAGTAGTTATCTCACTTTAACACTTTAGTGAACCACAGAAATGTTTAAGACCATTCGGTTCAATTCCTTACCTTATGCACAGAACACTACCCAGCCACTCTCCTTGGTTATGTTCTGAGGTTGAATCTAATGCCTTACAAAGTAACTCATTTCAAAATCCTAATTACCTCAGTTACTTTCTAATATCCCACTGAAGTAACTCTTATTGGTCATAGTTCTACTCTTCAGCCACATAAATGAATCTACCTCTCATTGACCGTGCTTGAATGTGATCCTTTGTTTTTTGGGTATGACGTTTTAAATTTACTATAAAATGTGGATACTCTTCAGACAGGATACAATAATGTATGTAAAAACACTTACAGCATGCCTTCTAGCTGCCAAACAATATAATCTCTTCCCTTCTGCCTTCCCCAGACATGGCAATTCTCAAAATACAGATTTCAAACTGGATCCAATACTTCAGATTTGTGATGTGACTGTATCAACTATAGTGGGCTTCCTGTCTTGGTCTGAGCATTATACTTTTCTTAATGTAGCTAAAAATTACATTAGTATTTTTGGCAACAGAGTCACAATTCATAGTTTGACATGAACCACCCTTAAGCCATGTTATATTTCACCATCCTTTTTTTTTTTTTTTTTTTTTTTT
>NW_007815579.1:0-913 GCF_000696425.1 Galeopterus variegatus | reverse complement strand
GTGGGCATTAAGAGCTTCTATACTTCAGTTTGCCCCTCTGTTCCATTCATTGTTCATTTAGCAATGTTTATTGAATGAATGAGTGAATGAATGAATGAATGAAGGGTGGTAGAAGTACAGCAGGAAGAGGATGATAAATGAAGGGAGCACCGAGGGCAGAGGGTGGCTCTTGACTTTGCTCCCCGTTTTGGGACTCAGTGAATGCGTTCCAGGTAGACAGCAGATCGGGGGTCCCCAAGATTCAGCTCCCCTGAGCTGCCCTAAGTCCCTGTGATGGAACAGGACCTAGATATGGCTGAGAGCCTGGCTCACCAGTGCGGGGAAGGAAAGTTTACTCCTTTTCCTCACCCATCTATGGTCTATGGGTGAGGCTCTATAACAAAAGACAGACTACCAAGAGAAAAGCATACAAATTTATTTAACATACGTTTTATGTGACACAGGAGCCTTCAGAAACGAAGACATAAGAAAACAGGTAAACTTGTGTATTTGCATGCTTCCATTTGATGAAGAGTGGACAGTCGTGGGGAACTGCGATTGGAGGACAAAAAGGTAAGATCTAGTGGGAATCAACTGGAGAAAATGCAGCAAGACCTGTTCAGATTCTTCTTGGCATCTCTGTGTCCTCAAAGATAAGGTTGTTCCTTCCCTCCAGGGATAGGGAGGACACCTCTCAAATGAAGGTCTTATGACCTGCTTAGGAGAAGGACAGAGAATTCTGTCTAGGTTTTGTTTGGGGTGAGTCATTGAGAAGACAGAGAGGAAAGACCCATGAACCCAGCTGTTTCTGCCCCAGGGTCTGTGACTCTGCATGGCTGGGTCTGGGCCACTGGTGGTGACTCATGGTGATTCTCGTGGGGTTGCTGAATACAATCTCTAGAGAGGGCACATGGTCCTTTCCCCTGCCACTGGG
>NW_007815578.1:0-913 GCF_000696425.1 Galeopterus variegatus | reverse complement strand
CTGGATCACCACCACCACCAAGGCCCTCACCAGACGTGTTCCCCGGACTTTGGACTTACCGTCTTCCAAAACTGATTTGGAGGAAACATGGCAGTGGGAAGGGAGTGAACTGGCGGGAGTAGCTGTTACTACCCAGGTGGATTGCTCTGAAGGATTGCTGAGACCTTGAAGGGGACTCTCAAAATACGTGCACTGAGGTTTGGAGTGCGTGCCATTCTGTGAAATTTACAAAATCCTCCCTGGGAAGAAGCTGCCTGGAGTGGCCACCACTCAGCAACTAGCCACTGCAGCTGCTCCCCTCAGCGCCAGGACAGGCTGCACAGCCCTGCCACCAGGACTCAGGGTCCGGCGACAGCGGTATCTGCCGGGGAGGGGGCTGTCATCTCCCTGGCTCCGGGCGCCGCTGGAACCGTGAGCCAAAGAGAGACTGAGCAGGCTGCAGCATGGACAGGAGCCAGGAGCACCAGGGGTGGCCAGAGTCGGCTGGGGCGGCTCTGGTTGCAGAGGCTGCCGCGGGAGCTCAACACGGGAGCGCAACGTGGGAGCGCAACGCGGGAGCGCAATGCAGGAGCTGAGACTCTCTGGAGGGAACAGCGTGAATGCCCTGCCATCTTCCCGGTAGTCAATTTTGGACTTGCCTGACACTAGTGTCCAACTGAGTAATCACTGAGGTAGCCATACCAAATTGGCAACCCCAACAAAATCTTAGTCAGGCAATAGTGTGAAACCTGTGGACTGTGAAACCCCCTGCCACAATGAATAAACATCAAAGAAAAGACACCAGAAACACGGAAAATCAAGAAAGTATACCACCCAAAGATAATAAATCTCAAGCTCAAGATCCTATAGAAAAAGAAGCCCTTGAAATGACTGACAAGGAATTTTGAGTGATAATTCCAAGGAAACTGAATGA
>NW_007815577.1:0-913 GCF_000696425.1 Galeopterus variegatus | reverse complement strand
CTGTAATAAAAAAGATGGTGAATGAAAAATGCTGTTGAGGGTGTGGAAAGGAACATTCCTACACTGTTTGTGGGACTGTAAATTAGTACAACCACTATGGAAAATGGTATAAAGTTTACTCAAACAACTACAGATAGATCTTCCATACAATCCAGCAATCCCTCTTCTGGGTATATTCCCAGATGAATGGAAATCATCCTGTCAAAGGGATATCTGCACTCCCATGTTTATCGCAGCTCTGTTTACAATATCCAAGACATGGAACCAACCTAAATGTCCATCAGTGGATGATTGGATAAGGCAACTGTGGTATATATACACCATGGAATACTATCTGCCACAAAAAAGAATGAAATACTCCCATTTGCAACAACATGGATGAACCTGGAGATACATATGTCAAGTGAAATAAGCAAAGCACAGAGGGATAAATATTGCATGTGTACACTCATATGTGGGAGCTAAGAGAAAAAGAAGGAAGGAGAAAGACCACAGTAGTGCATTGGTCTTACAGAGGGAGGGAACATTCCTAGGGCTACAAAGTCGAGTAGGGGGGAAGGGGGAGGAGGAGGAATGTTGGAGGATAATTGGGTGGGGGACCAAAATAAAAATTCCAGTATGGGTCTTAATGTGGTAAAACCAAGGACTAAGTCTCTTTTCAGATGCTCTAGGAGAAGGACCATTTCTTTGACTTTTCTAGCATCTAGAGGATGCCCCAAATTACTTGGTTCTGTCTTCTTCATCCACCTTCAAAGTCATCAGCGTTGCATCTCTCCAACAACTTTTCTACCACCATATCTACTTCTAACTCTATACTGAGCTGGGAAAGTTTCTTTGATTTTAAAGACTCACGGGATTAGATCTAGATAATCCAAGATAATCTTCCCATATCAAGATTCTTAACTTAATCAAC
>NW_007815576.1:0-913 GCF_000696425.1 Galeopterus variegatus | reverse complement strand
AAAAAAAAAAAAAAAAGATCAATAAATATCTAATGATGGCCTACAATATGCCTGGCCCTGTACTAAGCACAAAAAAAATACAAGGGTACTACAAAAAGTTTATAGAAAGATTTGTATTATGTTTTAATTCTACTTTTCCACTAACTTTTTGATGTATCCTCATATATCAATGAACTAGAAACAGTCCTTGCCTGCAAGGAGCCTATAGACAAGTTAATAAGTAATTGCAATACAGGGTGTGCAAGCACCCCCTCCCCATAGAAGTTAGTAGAGAGGGCTATAGGAGCACATGGTAGGGGTACTTAACCCAGTCTAGGGGAACCTGGGAAGGGTTACAGGAAGAAACAGTAACTAAAAGTGAAACCTGAATAAACACAGTTCCTGCCCTCAAAGGGGTTTAGAGAATAGACCTGAGCTATCCAGTACAGTAACCAGCAGCCACACATGGCTATTGAGCACTTGAAATGTGGCCAGTGCAATGGAGGAACTAAAGTTTTAATTTTATTTAATTTAATTAATTTAAATATTAAAACTAAAGCAATGCAAAATACATTTTTTTCCATTAAACACAACTTTATTTTTGGTAGGATTACATTTCACTCTTATGCATTGCATAAGATATTATTGTTGTAATGTACATGTAATGTTTCCTTTTAGAAAATTTTAAATTATATATGTGGCTGTCATTATGTTTCTATTGTAGCATTGCTCTAGACCAAAGAGATAGTCACACAACTGGAAAAGTAACGCAAAGTATTCATTATAAGGCTGAGATAGAAGTAGGGACACCTACTACCTGCTATTGCCTGGAGATATTAAAACAAAATGCTCAGAAGATCCTAGATGGCAGAGAAAAAAGAAACAGATTAAATGCAAATTAGTGCAATCTGAATTTATGAAAAAATGAGTAGCA
>NW_007815575.1:0-913 GCF_000696425.1 Galeopterus variegatus | reverse complement strand
TTTAACATTCTGGGAGAAGGCAAGGGGGATCACAAAAGAATAATGTCCCAATTGTGCCATGCAGTGATGGGTTCTGGATGTGACCAGTACCATCTTGGACCTGACAGTGCCATTTTACACACACAACACAAAATGGCCACCAGCCTTTCGCTTACAAGAAACCTCATGGTTTCTGAGAAATAAAAACTCCTCCACACCAGCACCAAACCCCTCCTTAATTACATCAGCCTTCCTTACAGCCTGTATAAGCCCTCCCACCCCCATGCCTGGTGCTGTCCTCCATTTTGAGTGCAGCCCAGCAGATTCTTTTCCTTTAATAAAGCTTGATCAGTACCCAGTGTTTCGGCTCACTTTCTTTCATTTTGGTGCCAAAACCCAGGAAGGGTCCTGGCTGGGACCTCTAGACCATCCCTTCTCTTGGGTTGATTGGCCCTCCTGGCCACCCTTCCCAGACCTGCCAAACCGGGTACCTCCAGGACTCTCTCCTTTTGCCATTTCATACCAACCCATTCAACATCGGCCTCAATTCATGGTGAGTCAGTGGATTTCTCCTACTTCTATGGGTTCCCCCAACTACTTTCTATGACTACTGTCTACTTCCCAAAGACCAGACACCTGGCCAAGGGAACCCCTCTCATGCCCCCCAGCTATTGGAGGACACTCCTGTAGCTGGTCAGTGGCTCCTCTCTCGAAAAGAAAGTGTGCACCAAAGAGGACATTCCTAGGACTGATCACCCACTTTCTCACCCTCTAAATGGGATCCTGACAATCCAAACCTCTAAGCTCTATGTCCTTGGACTGGCTCCTGGCCAATTTACCCCTTGGCCTCCAGGGAGACATGAAATGTAAACGTTTCATTTTCTACTGTAATCCATGCTCTACACCTCCAGGCTCTCTCCTGGACAACCTCTTA
>NW_007815574.1:0-913 GCF_000696425.1 Galeopterus variegatus | reverse complement strand
GCAAGCTGTTCTTCACAGCAAAGCCTGCCCTCAGGAGAAACCATTTACCCGAGTCTAACCTTCTAGGGTTTTATCAGAGCCTATATGAAACTATCTTGGTGAATACATTTCTTTATACATTTGTTCAGAGGTACAACATAAGAGTGAACCCTAATGTAAACGATGGATGTTGGGTCACAATAATCACCCAGTGTGGGTTCGCCAATTGTAACAGATGTACTACCCTATTGGATGATATTGATAATGGGAAAAGCTATGCATGTGTGGGAACAGGGCATGTGTGGGATATCTCGGTACCTTCTCTCGATTTTGCCATGTACTTAAAACTGCTCTTAAAAAAATAAGTCTTTTTTTAAAAGGCAGATAAGGCATAAAGTAAAATTTCTGCAAAGGGAAATCTGTCTAACTCATTACCTAGTAATTAACCTTAAAAACATATCATGAAACAGGTTTTGATTTTCATTCTTTCCTTTGAGAGCTAGATTTATCAATAACCTTGAAGGAATCAGATTTAGTGACAACCTCATACAGCACTGATGTGTAGAATAAAATGTTATTTATTCATTTAAAATTAGAGCATTGCATCAGTACTTAATCATGACACTCCATTTCCCAATAACAGAGAACATGGAAACCAATTACAGTACAGTTTTATGGATAGACAGTGGAACAGAAAAAGGACATAAGTAAAAAAATTGTTGAAATCCTAATGAAGCCCAAGTGGAGTTAATATTAATATACTAATGTTAATATCTAGGTTTTGATTAATGTACATTGATATGCACAATAGTAAAATTGGGGGAATTAGCCCACAATCAGGCATGCTGCCACCACCACCACAGGACCCGCCCGGGGACCTGAGCCATGGA
This sequence comes from Galeopterus variegatus, assembly GCF_000696425.1. Lineage (NCBI taxonomy): Eukaryota > Metazoa > Chordata > Mammalia > Dermoptera > Cynocephalidae > Galeopterus > Galeopterus variegatus. Next base: position 44 of record NW_007815574.1, on the reverse strand, counting down.
GCCGGGGGAGGACCCCTCCTCTAGCAACCAGTCAAGGAGCATGA
>NW_007815573.1:0-913 GCF_000696425.1 Galeopterus variegatus | reverse complement strand
AGGTTTGTCACTTTCTACCATGATAAGTGATATGTATAACCAACATGAACAATTACTCTTATTATCAATTACCTATTTATAGATGGACAATAATTTTGAAAGTACAGAACACAAGAGTTTAAAAATAAGGTGTTTTTGGGCCGGCCCAGTGGCGTACTCGGTAGAGTGCGGTGCTTGGGAGTGTGGTGGCGCTCCCGTCGAGGGTTCGGATCCCATATAGAGACCGGTCCGCCCACTGGTTGAGCGTGGTGCGGGCGCTACACCAAGGGTTGTGATCCTGTTGCCGGTCCCGGTACAGGCGCGACACTGAGGGTTGCGATCCCGTTACCGGTCACGAAAAAAGACAAAAAAAAGGAAAAAAAAAAAGGTGTTTTTGATTCTGTTAACTGATAAGAAGTTTCCAGTTGGTAACAACGGGACAGTCAAACAGGTTCCCTGGGAACTTACTTGCAGGAATCAATGACATAAACAACATCATTTATAGTAATGCTTGTTTCAGCAATATTCGTGGACAAAATAACCTGTGAAAAAACGATATAAGAAAAATTACATCAAAAAATTTTCCTATTACGTACTTGAAAGGACTGATTTGCTTGCTTATTTAACAAATGATGAAAGAATTACAGAAGTCTTAAAAAATCACTCACCCATTAACTGGATAATGAGAAACTTACTAAGTTCAGCAAGAAAAGATTCCTTTTTCTCTCCTCAGTTGAGATGGGTTACAATTTTTTGGTAGCTCTTTGAAGGCTGGTAACATTTGCAGGCCATGTCACTTACAACCTCATCATTGTAACAGTTAATATTTACCTTGGTTATTCCAACTGGTACTGGATCAAATACTTTGTGCTTGAGGAATCTGAGAATGCAGAGGCAGAATCTGATAACGATGACTTCCTGTAACAATACAGAA
>NW_007815572.1:0-913 GCF_000696425.1 Galeopterus variegatus | reverse complement strand
CTCTTCTGGAGACTTATACCACTGTCTAGCTTCTCTAACAACATGATTTTCTCACCTACAGATAAACATAAATCCTTCCTCTTTTTCTTATCACTGTTACCCATAGGGATATGCATGGGTTTCTGACATTTCAACAATTTTTTTTTTACCGCAGAGCAAAGAATAAGCAAAAAACACAGCGAGTAAGTATGTAGGTCTTGACCCCACTTGGGGTATTGTGGGGAACTTGCCACTGGCATGTCTGACCTACACACATACCACTTCATCACCCTTTGTGAGCAAGCTTGAGTGGGGGAATCTGGGTGTGTGCACAGAAGATATGTCACAGCTGAAGGGGGCTGGGAGGGTCTTTTATCCCTTGAGGACACTAAATAAACTGTGTATTATGCACCTGCATTTGACTGTAAGCTGTCACATGAGGCCATGTGTGGAATTTTCCATTTGTGTCATCATGTTGATGCTCAGAAAATTTTGAACTTTGGAACATTTTGGATTTTATATATTTGGATTAGGGATGCTCAACCTGTAATACCTATGGGTTGTTATATTATTTTAGGTTTAAATAACTTTTTTCCAATTATTTTATTTTATTGCAAAATCTCACTTTTTCCCAATTATGAAAGCAACTATGCTGTCTTTAAGAATAGTGATAATAATACATCAAATAATACAGAATTATTTTACATGAAAAGTAAAAATTTTCCATCACCTAATACAACTATATATAAGAACTCTATAAAAGAACCAATGCTAAAAATCTAATACATATTGTTCATGATTCTTTCTATACTAGAAGGTTGTGAATACTTAAGAGACAGCATTCAGAAAAACTCCTGAACTTATAATGAAGTGATCCTATTCCTGTGAAATATTACAACACACAATTTTATACCCAGCCAAGCTACCAATCAAA
>NW_007815571.1:0-913 GCF_000696425.1 Galeopterus variegatus | reverse complement strand
TAAAGAGGTTGCACGCTCACTGAAGCTGAGAGGATTTTTGAGTGCAAAAAAAAAAAAAAAAAAATCAAATTAAACCATCACTGGTCTGTTTCTGTTGAGTGCTTTTATTTTTATTTTTTATTTATTTATTTTTTTCCTTTTTTTTTTTTCCTTTTTGGCTTTTTTACTGACCGGTAACAGGATCGCAACCCTTGGTGTTGTGCCCGCACCACGCTCAGCCAGTGAGCGGGACTGGTCTCCATATGGGATCCGAACCCTCGGCGGGAGTGCCGCGGCGCTCCCAAGCGGTGCACTCTCCAGTGCACCACCGGGCCGGCCCTTGTTGAGTGCTTTTAATGTGTACTTACTCAACTTGCTTGGTACAACTCTCTGAAACTGGCAGTCATGGTCATCTGAAATTCCAAGACCACAATCATGCATAGTGTAGAACCAGTGATTGTCTTTGCGATGTAAGTATAAAACCCTTTTAATATATGCTCCCACCCCCCTAGGAAGTTGTCTTGTTTAATAATTGACAAAAGAAAGCCAAAGAGAGACAAAAACTAGAGAACAAATGGGGATACTCATAGTCCACTTTTTTCGGAATATTGATTTTGCTTTACCCAGGTGAAGTAAATTGTACATAAATCTGTTTCTGTAAGCAATTTTTATGAATGGAAAATTAGGTTTACCCCACTGTCACTATACACCTATCAAACAAATATTTGAAGATGATCTGTTTGAAGGGGCTCCAGACTATTGGTCTTCCAGGGTGTGGGTATGTCTCTTGCTGGTGCTGGCCAATAAAGAGGTTCCAGTTCAGAGAACCAAATGAAGGGCAGTGAAGCTGGAACGTGGAGTAGGAGACAGGGGAGGGTGCAGGAGGGAAGGCTGGAGGCTCATCCAGGGTCACACCATAGAAACTCTCTGTTAA
>NW_007815570.1:0-913 GCF_000696425.1 Galeopterus variegatus | reverse complement strand
TAAGGATCTTGAGTCCTGGGCATCTGCATTTTAATCCTCTAGGTGATTCAGTGTTATGGGATCACAGAAAGGTACAGAGCAACCCTAGGACTAAAACCAGGTTATAGTTTCTGCATGGACCTGCCTGCCCTCACTTCTCCTAGAGGCAGACATGTGCCTGGAAAGACCTGGGTAAACAGCAATTGTGGCCTGTGAATCAATGCCTGAAGATACAAGAGGAGCCAGTTCTGGAAAGAGAAAACCAGCAGCTATTTACAGAGCCAAAGAGCTCCCCAACTAGGCACTTTTGCCTCAAAGCACTTAACGCTTCCATTCAACATGCTTGTATTGAGCCTCTTCTACGGGCCTGGCTAACTGGTGTGGTGGGCACGAGGCTGCCCACTCGGCAGCCCCAGAGCCACCCTGATCCCTTCTCCCCTCCACTTCTCACAAGGAAAGGTGGATTCTCTGCCTGGCTGGGGCTTTATCACCAAGCCCATGTGGAAGGCTCTGGCTGCACCGGCGAGGCCTGCTTCCCTCCTGTTTTTGGCTTTCCTTTTTCCTTCTCCCTTCTTTCTTTGCTCTGTCTGTTTCCCTCTCTATTTTGGAAGGAATTCTCAGAAGACACAAGTGCATCCTCATGGCAAATAGGTACAGGTTCCTCCTCGCATTGTCCTTTGGCCTGCTTTTCGTTAGGTTCCATTGTCCTGTGTGTCTAACGTGGAGGAGAGGGCAGGGCCTATTAGAAAGACCAGGCGGTGGGTGATCAGTTTATTAAACGTAGATGAGAATGACCTCTAGTACAGGAGGCAGGAGGTTCTCAGTCTGGGGTCCCTTCCTGCGAAGCTTGTCCATCCTAACAAGGTTGAGTCAGCCCCCGAAGGGTACAAACCTTCACCAGGCCAAGGGCAGAGCCTTCAAGGTGGGCTCTTCC
>NW_007815569.1:0-913 GCF_000696425.1 Galeopterus variegatus | reverse complement strand
CTTGGCTCTTCAAGGACCACACCAGACAGTGGTCTCTGCTCAGTGCAGGGTCCCCCAGGAGTCTGGGGAAGGCCAGCCAAGGCCCTGATAAAATGGCAGTGGTGCCCCCAGAGGCCAGAAGCAGCCCTCCCTCCTTTCACCCCTCCATGCCTGCACTGCCTTGGTGGCCTCTCTGTCCACCTTCCTTCCCCAATTCCTTCTTCTCTGCATGCTGCATTTTACAACAATTTTATACACTTTTCCACTTAGAACCATAGAGTGATTCTGGATCTTCTTTTTTTTCACTTTGCATCATATTGTGAACACTTCTCTACTTCATTAAAAATACCCTCATGATTATAGTTGTTTACAGCTGCCTAGGATGGAATCTACCACTCAAGGGGGTGGGGTGTGACTATGGGCAGTTTCTTCTGAGATTCTGTAAATGAGGATGATAATGGGCTCAACATCAAAGTGTTTGTTTAGGGGCTTAGTGGAAAGTGCTTCCTGGCCCAAGGTGGATGCTGAATTAACTAACATCAATGATGTGATTATTGTGGTAATTATCCAACCACCCCTCAAGGCATAGTGATAAATTTTCTATTATAAATAATACTATTATAAATGTCATTATTCATAAGCCTTGGTATTTTGGATGATTTCCTTAGGAAAAATTCCTAGAAGTAGAATTGCTGGATCATACCCAGGAGGTTATATCACTTAGATTCTTTCTCTGACTGTATATTTTCACTGCCTGTCGCCAGCACTTAGGTATCCAGAGTTTTAAAAGTTTACTAATTGGATAGGTAGAAAATGGTATCTTATTTTAATTTACATTCCTTTGAATAGTAATAAGGTTACAACTTTTTAAAAATTTATATTGGTCCATTTTACTCCCTCTTTGGTGAATTGTCTATGTACCTACATAAGTACT
>NW_007815568.1:0-913 GCF_000696425.1 Galeopterus variegatus | reverse complement strand
TCTCAGTTTTTGCAACATTTCTTTAGTTCCCTACTCCAATTACATCTTTCTCTTTCTAATCTGAATTATGGGCACATACGGTCTATCAAGCTTCAGTGGGAAAACCACATCCTTTGCCTCCGCTTCCATAGTCAAAGTGTCGAATTGAAATGAATTACAAGGCAGCCAGACTCTTATTCTGAGACAGCTTAATCCCTTCAGAGCTTTTAATAGTGGGTATGATGGTCATTTTATTTTATTAGATCTTTACTATAAGCTTGAGTTGTAAAGGACTTTTCCCCTACAGATTTTCTTGTTTTACATTTTTTGCTACAAGTTCCTGAAATCATAGGATGATTTTAATTCTCTTTAATTACTAATTATAAGCTGGCTAATTATTTTCTGAGCTCATCTCTCTTTTTTTCCCTAGTGCATTGCTAAATACAGACACATAGAGAATTAACATTCTATATTCTATTTTTTTCCCAAAAGTACAAGTTCGTTAGTTCTATGGAATGAATTCCATCTTATGAGTCAACACATTCACCAAATGCTTCTCCATTACATAAGACAGGTTAGCGTATTTGTTATCTCCAATAACAATTTTCTCACTATTAGTGCTCATCCAGACAAGGCCACTTATTTTAGGTTTACTCTGACAGCATTCTTTTAAGTATCAATTTCTTTATGAGTCCAAAAAGATGAGTTTCATAAAAAAAAAAAAAAAAAAAACTCCAACATATCAGTGGTTTAAAATAACAGAGGAATATTTTTTACTTACGTTATATATCTATTGTGGATCAGCTCTGTTCTAGGTCATTCTACTCAAGATTCTGGGCTGAGGGAGGTTTCATCATTATGGTTCCATGGTTTCTGTGGCAGATAAACAAGAAAGTGGAAAATTACATGCTACCTGTTAAACCCTCCATCAGGA
>NW_007815567.1:0-913 GCF_000696425.1 Galeopterus variegatus | reverse complement strand
AATGAAGTACAGGTGCAAACTCTAACACTGAGGATTATATTCAGATTTAAAGACTGGCCTTCGTGTGTTCCCTTGGGTGAAAGGTTCAGGACCATAAAGAATGAAACACTGGCTTCAATTTTTGAGACATGTTTGGCTTTATGATGCAGGAAGTGAGCCTGAACAAGTGAGGAGAGAGCCGAGGCACAACTGAGATAGCCTTGGAGGCAAATGCATTATTCCACACTTATTGGTCACTCTGTGTGTGTGTGTGTGTGTGTGCGTGTGTGTGTGTGACTTACAGGGGAAGAATCAGGTGCAATAAATTTGGCATTAGACTGATAGGGTTGACTCTCTGCTTTTCCTCTTATTGACCGTGTGGCTTTCAGTTAACCATTAAGCCTGTCTTAAGCATGTTTCTTCATTTTTATTTTTATTTATTTCTTTCACTTCAAAAAAAAATTTCTTATTGTGGTAAAATATATACGACATAACATTTGCCATTTTAACCATTTTTAAGAATATAATTCTATGGAATTAATGACAGTTACAACGCCATGTAACCATCACCGCTCTCTATTTCCAAAACTTTTTTGACATCCTAACCATAAATTCTGTATCCATTATGTTTCTCCATTTTTAAGTGGAATTATTGTTGGCACATAGTAGGAACTCAACACAGTAGCTTTTTGTAACAGATTTATCTCAAAGCTTCAATTGTGTCAAGGTCAAAAAATGACCCTATTTCTTTGTTTCTGAATTTTCTCACCTTATTTAAACTGATACATAGGGTCAAAATTAAGCTCCTCTTAAACTCCCTTTTGTCAAATTGCTTTCAACATACGTTAATGAATGAAAATAAACACTGTAAGTCAATTGTAGAGGAGGAAAATGGTTTTTCAAGGAACTTCTGTAAGAAACAAAAGGAAATGCC
>NW_007815566.1:0-913 GCF_000696425.1 Galeopterus variegatus | reverse complement strand
ATTTGGAGCAGAAAACTGATTAGTTCCTTCATAAAGCACAGCATGTGAGAGGAGGCAAGTGTGGAAGTTGCTATCACAGCGTTTCGTAACATGACTGCTAAGGACATTTCGGACTGCATAGTCCCTTGTTCTGAGGAGCTCTCCTGTGCATAACAGGACATTTAGCAGCATTCCTGGTGTCTCTACCCACTAAATACCATCAGCAATCCTCCCTCCTCATGTCTTGACAATAAAAAAAAACCTTTGTTCATTGCCAAATTGGTCACGTAAGGGGTGGTAAATAGCTCTCCATTGAGAACCGCTGTGCTATTGACATAATCCAGGGGAGACCTGATGACAGTGTGGACTAGGATAGATAACAATGAAGGAGGTGACAAATGATTGAACGCTGGCAATATTTGAATGTAGAGTCAACAGTATTATATGACAAATTTTATATGGGGTAGGAGAGAAAGTGAAAATCGTAAGGGTAACTCCAAGGATTTTGGATTGACTTGAACAAAGGAAGGAAGGCATTTACACTGAGATGGAGAAGTCTGCAGGTGGAGAGGTCTGGGAATAACAGGAATCAGGATTTTACAGGGATCAGGATTACCAGAATTATTGAGTGAGATGCCTAGCAGCCACGCTGGTGAAAATATTGAGCAAGCCATTGCATACTAATGAAACCTGGCATAATGGGCGGTTTATAAACATGTAGGATCACCGAATTAGTCTTCAGTCACCAGAATATAGAATTACAACTATTAGAGCCAAGGAGGACCTTAGTGAGTATCCTAGTTCAAACTTCTCACTTCATAACTGAGAAAACTAAGGTCCGCAAAGAATGCAATTATGTTAAAAAAAAAAAACAACCTGAAAAAATATAAATGCCAAATAGAATATTTATATCAGCATGACTTGTGTTCTCTCT
>NW_007815565.1:0-913 GCF_000696425.1 Galeopterus variegatus | reverse complement strand
GGATGAGGGTGGCTTTTGTTTTAACTCTCTATGGGACTCCTTACAAAAATAGAAATAAGAATAGACATAGAAGTAAGAATCCGGTTACCCTAACACAAGAAGCACTTTGTGTATTTCCCTTGAAACATGTAGTTAATTTATCCCCCTTCCTACCTTTTCAATTTTTTCATCCAGCATTCTGAAGAATTCCTGTTGGCTTTCAGAGATGTGCATGCTGAAAAACAAAGAGTAGTTACATGTATATTTCAACGCGTTCTTAAACCTAGCTCCCTCAAATGAAGAACGCTGAGTCCTTAAACTTTGGGGCAGACGCTTATTTACTGTAGACTTTCCCACTGACATATTCTGAAGTTATTCATGCATAAATGTCATTACAGTGATCCTGCAAATGTGTTTCATAATAGTCTATCAGTGCCTGTGATTTAAGGAATACAATTTCCTTTCAATGTACACATGCTATTTATAGTAATGTTACTGGAAAGTGTGTGCAAAATTTTTTCTTCAGACACACATTGGTCATTTCAAATAAAATAAAAAGCACGGGCAAGCAGCACTTGGCATATTTCAACACTGTGTGCAACACAGAAAGAAAATTTATGCTAGTTATTGCACTGAAATGTCTATTTTACAAAGGTTGCATGCTATCCAGCTGACTGCACAGGTGTGGGCTGGCGGCAAATGAGCTGAGAACATACACGACTTGACATTGCCCCAATACTGTCTGCAGGTGGCGGCGAATGCACTTGTCTGCAACTGAAATTCCACTGGAATGTAGCACTTGCCCTGTGTGTTTGCTTGTCCTAGGCCATTTATAATTTATAGTCTGGTTAGTAAGATGGTTGACGTGGTTGGTGGGGACAAAACATAAGAAGGTCAGGGCAGCAGAGAAGAATCACAGATGGGAAGGGCGTGG
>NW_007815564.1:0-913 GCF_000696425.1 Galeopterus variegatus | reverse complement strand
GCATTTCCATGATGATAAGTGATGTTGAACATTTCTTTAAGTACCTGTTGACCATTTGAATATCTTCCTTCAAAAAAATGGCTATTTGTCTCCTTTGCTCATTTTTTAATTGGGTTCTTCAGGGTTTTTTTGTTTTGTTTTGTTTTGTTTTGTTTCACTGTATAGTTGTTTGAGTTCCTTGTATATTCTGGATGTTAATCCCTTGTTGGATGAATAGTTTGCAAATATTTTCTCTCAGTCTGTAGGTTGTCATTGCATCCTATTGATTATTTCCTTTGCTGTGCAGAAGCTTTTTAGTTTGATATAGTCCCATTTATTTATTTTTTCTTTTGCTGCCTGTGCTTTGGGTATCATATTCTTAATGTCTTTTCCTAGTCCTACTTCCTGAAGAGTTTCCCCTATCTTTTTTGAGTAGTTTTATAGTTTTGGGTCTTAATAATAAGGCCTTAATCCATTTTGAGTTGATTTTGGTATATGGTGAGAGATACAGGTCTAGTTTCATTCTTCTACATACGGGTGTCCAGTTTTCCCAGCACCATTTATTGAAGAGGCTCTTGTACATTCTTGGTGCCTTTGTCCAAAATCAGTTGGCTGTAAGCATGTGTGTGGATTTCTGGGTTCTCTATTCTAGTCCATTGGTCTGAGAGTCTGTTTTTATGCAACTACCACGCTGTTTTTATTAATAAAATTTTGTAGTATTATTTGAAGTCAGGTAGTATGATGCCTCTGACTTTTTTATTTTTTGCTTAGGATTCCTGTGTCTATTATGGGGTCTTTTGTTGTTCTATATGAATGTTAGGATTGTTTTTTCTATTTTTGTGAAGAATGTCATTGGCATTTTGATGGAGATTACATTGAATCTGTAGATCACTCTGGGAAGTATGGACATTTTCACAATATTGATTCTTCCAAT
>NW_007815563.1:0-913 GCF_000696425.1 Galeopterus variegatus | reverse complement strand
TAAAAGGACAAGTGCTATATGATTGCATTTATGTAAGATATCTAGTATAGTCAAATTCACAGAGACAGAAAATAGAATGATGGTTGCTGGGGGCTTGGGAAACGAGGGTATGGGCAGTTAGGGTTTAATGAAGACAGAGTTACAGATTGGGAGTGTAAAAAAGTTCTGGAGATGAATGGTGGTTGATGATTGCACAACAATGTGAGTACACTTAATGACACTGAATTGTACACTTAAAAATGATTAACATGATAAATATTATGTAACATACGTTTTACCACAAATTAAATAAATATTACAGAAAAAAGTAAATGGAGATGAGCATATCATGTAACTTAGAGGTTAGACTATTATTGTTTTATCTTTTTGAATGTGGAACTCACTGGGAATGATGACAGATGGGAGGAAAAAAGAATGTGGGACAAATGGTCTTAAGTGAAAAATCACTGTGACCAGGAGGAAAGTAAATGTTACCAGGGAGGAGAAGAAGGATGAAATATAACTGGATGCTATGATGCTCAAATAAGCAGCATGGAAGAATAGCAATGATCTGGAATTGGCAATACGGTTGAAAGAGTCACCAGTCTTACCACCTGCACCTAAGATAAGTGACATTTAAAAGAAAAAGAAGCTTGCCTTTAGGAGAACACAGAGCATATAGTGAGGAATTGTGTTCACCTAATGATGTAGAAATTCTAAATTGCAATGGCAAAAGCAAAATAAAGGAGCTGATTTTTCTTTCACTACTAACTTGAAGAGAAGTAGACATTGGGTTGCATGAATGTCATCACAGAATCAGGCTGACTGTTTTTCTCATCTGCCTTCCTTACACTGGATTTCATCTCAAGTATGCCCACATGTTAAACAAAAGACGCTGGGACTACAGTTATGACAACCATATTCCTGAAAAGAT
>NW_007815562.1:0-913 GCF_000696425.1 Galeopterus variegatus | reverse complement strand
CTGTGAGCGCACGGGTCATCCCTATATAGGATCCGAACCCGCGGCGGGAGCGCTACTGCGCTCCTAGCGCCGCACTCTCCTGAGTGCGCCACAGGCTCGGCCCTGAAGTTCATTTTTTGTCAACTGCTTTGTAATTTTGCTTCCCATATAGTAAAAATAAACACTGAGAGGGGTGTACAATTTTTTTTAAACTCTAGAACAACCTTGTTAACATATGTTTCCTGATTGGATGAAATAATAACAGCAACTATACCTCATTAATAAAAGTTGTTTCAGATGAATAATGGATGCCAGTAATTGCCATCTCTTCAACAAAGCATTCTGACAATTTTTTAAAATTTGTTTTAAATGTCTTATATGCATTTTCTTAAAAAGGTCATTTTGACCTAAGTGTTTAGAGATTCAGTCAGCCACGTTTTTTCCAGATGTTACTACTTTTCACCCATGCATAGCTACACTTCAAGTGCTACTACTTTCCCTGGCTGCCATTGATTTCAGTTTCACACCAACATGTTTACCCTAAAAAATTTTCCCTCAGTTTTGTGAATTTATTTTACTTGAAAATATTCTTGAGGGTTAACTTATATAATTATATTTTAGGACACTAGCTATTCACAAAAACAGTGCTTTGGATTGAGACAAATAACAAATAGTGTTAGAGGCAGTGTATATATTTTTCAATTCTAAGAGTCATTATTTTGCGGTGATTTGCCTTTTTTATTTAAATAAATTTTTCTTTAAAATTTTGGAAAACACAAAAGAGCAAATAATTTAAAAATAATAATAATAAGTCACCCTGCAGTTCCATTCCCAATCTCAGCCTTGATAAAATTATGTGCAGAGGAAATAATTATTTTAAAAATAACAATTTAAAAAACCACCCTGTCTACAGTGATCAAACCTAGTCTTAAAA
>NW_007815561.1:0-913 GCF_000696425.1 Galeopterus variegatus | reverse complement strand
TTCCAGCAAAACCCCATAAAATTAGTAGAAACTGGTTTATTTTCACTATCTCAAGTTGTTTTACAAGTTTTCTTGCAGGACATAAGCTGAACATATTCAGAGAGAAGGACCTTGCCATCCAGATGACCTCTAGTATCACAGGAACCAAAAATCTTCCCTCTGTGGAACTCAAAAGCCAGAAGTTGAAATACCAAAGTCCTTTTGGAAGCAAGAGGTCCTTCTGCAAGAAAGATCCAGCATTCAGAAGTTTCAGACCATAGGAGGCCTGACTCAGAGCTAGCCAATCCACTTACACCCCTTCATACGGGCAGATTCAGAGCCAACCAATCAGTTCAGCTTTGTTATCTTATGTGGCCTGACTCAGAGCTAGCCAATCCGCTTATGACCCATCACAGGACAAGACTCAGAACTCTCCAATCCAGGCTGGCCATTTAGCTCAGTTGGTTAGAGCTCAGCCTTATAACACCAAGGTCACAGGCTCAGATCTCCACCCTGGCCAGCTGCCAAGAGAAAAAAAAAAATCCAAGAACACTCCAATTTGCTTTCGCTCCATCATACGGCCTTACTCAGAGCTAGCCAACCTACATTTGTCCCATCATATGTCCTGATTGGGAGCTAGCAAATCAGATTTGCCTGATAGCCTTTAAAGCCTGCACAACCCTTGGATTGAGAAGACGAATTTGAGGTGCCTTTCATCCTGTCTCCATGCCAGTTGACCTGGCAAAAGAAATCCTTTTTATTTTCTTAAAAACTGGTGCCATGGTATTGGCTTCTGTATGCATCAGCCAGCAAGCCCTTGCTCAGTAACACCAGGAGCCAGTCAAGGGACAGTCCCTTCTTTGGAATGTGCAGGGTTTGAGTAACCTAAGCTCAATAAGTTAACCCTTTACTGCACACCTGAATAATGTGTATG
>NW_007815560.1:0-913 GCF_000696425.1 Galeopterus variegatus | reverse complement strand
TGTGTGTGTGTGTGTGTGTACACTCACACATAAATATATCTGTTTATATCTATGGAGAGGTTTTAATATATAGGAAGAGATATAATGTATATATATTCTCTGTTCTCTAGAGAAGCGGAACCAGTAGTAACACACCACCTCTGCTTTTACTCCATTCTTTAATTTCTCTGTGCTTCAATCTGGACAGTTTTTTTTTTTTTATTTTTATTTTTATTTATCTTACAGTTTACTAATTCTCTCGATTATTAAATTCATTGGTTGATTTATTTATTCCAGTTTCAAAATTTGCATTTGATGTTTTCCTTAAGCATTTCTTAAGCATTGTTCTTAGAAAGTTAGCAATATTTGAATTGATCACTTCAAACATGTTAAATCCAGTTATTTTAAGTCTGTTTATTAGAACTGCATTATTTGGAATCCAAGAGGTCTGATTTTATTTTCTGTTATTTTTCTTGGTTTCTGATTATGTTATGCTGTATCCTTTTGTGCTTAGTCATTACCCAAATTATATGAAAAGTATAGATATAACATCAGGCCTAGGATGATATTACCTTATTGAAGAGATTACTTCAATTTTCTTTCTGCTAGTAGCTAAAGGACTTACCGATTATGATAACCTTGCTCCAATTCTAGAGACTGCCGTGAATCTAAGTGGCTAGGCTGTTTTCAATTCACCCTTGCTCATACTGTCTAGTCAAAGCAAATATTGTAATTTACCAGGATTCACAATCATGCTAAGCCCAGAATTCAAAATTTCACTTTCTTTTCCCATAACCCTGTTTAAAGGATATATTATATCTCTATATATTAATATCTATCTCTCTATATAAATAGGTATATTTATGTGTGAATATATACTGCATTTTTTTACCTTCCCAGAAGCCTTTCCTGGAATTCTCAGATACCCTAAGGG
>NW_007815559.1:0-913 GCF_000696425.1 Galeopterus variegatus | reverse complement strand
GCTGTGTCATTTACTAGCTTGGACCATTGCAGTGGTGGCACCAAAGCATAGCTTGGAGGGATGTTAGCCATCCATGAACCTGATGAGACCCCAAGCTATCCCAAACAATGATAATAATCATCGTGTGATGGACAGTTGAAATGTTCTCACTCTTGTGTAAAGTACGAACATAACCATATTAGAAAATGTTCACATTTTTCTTACACACAACCTAAGTTAACACGGTGTGTTTTTTATGCAGACAACTTCAAGACAAATGTCTGAGCCGTCCCCCACCATCCCATCACCACCCTAAGCTCGTGCTGTATGTAAATTCGGAAGCCAACACTGGTGAATCACTTACTCTCTCTAAGCCTTAGTTTCCTCCTCAGCTGAAACAATTGAAGCTAATATGGTCATTGAGTACTTTCTGTTTGCCAGGCACTGTACTAGATGTTTTTATGTGAATTATCTCATTTAATCCTTACAATGTCGTAGAGTGAGTTCTTTCCACTCTGTTCCTCTGTCTCTCAAGTTGTAAGACAGAGATGATAATGCCACCTACTGGAGTTAGAGTGGGGGTTAAAAGAGATGATGTGTGTAGAATGCCTGGTGCTGGTGGTGCTCAGTGCATGGCAGCTACAACCATTATCATGATGCTGAAGGTAAGGAAGTAGAGGAGGAAGAGGAAGGAGATGAGGAAGATGAAATGATGGCTCCCCGTGGGCAGAGGCTATAGCTTAGACTTGGACCCTCCTGCAAGTGCTCATTCACTGCTCCCCAACCACGGGACTTGAAATGTCTCAGCAATGTCACCACACATGGTTTTATTCATACACACTCAGAAGAAGTAGAGGGGGCCTGCAAAAATATGCAGAACAGGTGGGTCCGGGCTCAGATGGCCCCAGCCTTGGCTGTCAACATCTCAATTCTC
>NW_007815558.1:0-913 GCF_000696425.1 Galeopterus variegatus | reverse complement strand
TTTTTTATCAAAGTTATACATGAACATATTTTAAAGTCAAATACTTGTACAAGGCATATTTTAAAAACACAACAAAACCAAAAAAGCAAAACACTCTATTACACCCTTCTTCCTCTTACTACAAGTTTTCTCTCCCTGGAGGCGACCACTTTCTAATATTGTAGCGCTCTCTCTCTCTCTGTCTCGATATTTACTTCCCTATTTCTAATTCATGTGCTTATATTGGCACTTGATATATATATATATATATATTTAAAAACATTTATTAAGCATTTACTATGTGCTAGGTAACATGTTATCTCACTAAAGTATTCATAATGGCCTTTGGAGGAAGGCATTGTAAATTCCCATTTTATTGAAAGATAAACTGAGGCAAAGTTACAGGTGATTTGGTTAAGTGATAGGTGATTTGGCCAAGACCACATACAAGAGTTCCTCAAAAGGTTCATGGGAAAATTTGTATTAATTCTATTTTTCTACAAACTTTCTGAAGAGCCCTTGTAAATATAGCCAGAAACAACAGGGAAAAAAAAGCTATGAGAAAGAGGTAAAAGGCAAAACAGTAAAAGTTAGTTCAAGGAATATTTCTTCAACTATTCAGACTACCCTACTTTGTTTAGGAGGCAAATATATGTTAAGAAAAAAAAAACATTAAGTTTTTCAGTGCTAAAAGAGAAATTTATTTAATATAAATGTGTATATTAATAAAAAAGAAAGATCTCAAATCAACAATCACCTTTGCACCTTGAGAAACTAGAAAAAGAAGAGCAAACTAAGCCCAGACTTAGCAAAGGAAGTAAATAATAAAGATTAAAGCATAGATAAAAGAAAGAAAGGATAGAAAAAAGTAGAGAAAATCCATGAAACCAAAAGTTGGTACTTTGAAAAGATCCACAAAAATGACAAATTTTTA
>NW_007815557.1:0-913 GCF_000696425.1 Galeopterus variegatus | reverse complement strand
AAAAAGCCCTTGGTCATGGGTACAACCCAGATTTTTTTTTTTTTTTTTTTTTGCTATTTTATAATAAGGATGACCTTTATTCCAGTTTCCAATGCTTCATTCTTCAGTTCCATCTAAGACCTTGTCAGAATAACCTTTATTATCCATATTTCTATCAGCATTCAAATTATGACAAGTAATCCTAAGAAGTTCCAGACTTTCCCTAGTGTTCTCTTTTTATGATTTCTTACCAGAATCACCCTTAATGCTCCATTTATAGCAATATAAGATTTTTCTAGCCTGCACCTCCAAATTCTTCCAGCATCTGCCCATTACCCAATTCCAAAGCTGCTTCCACATTTTCATGTATTTATTATAGTCACAGCCCCACTTCCCAGTACCAATTTTCTGTCTTAGTCCATTTTCTATTGCTATAACATAATACCTGAGACTGGGTAATTTATAAAGAAAAGAGGTTTACTTTGGCTCACGGCTCTTGAGGATAGAAAGTCCGAGATCTGGCGGCTGTGTCTGGTAGGCTTCTGGTGAGAGCCTCATGCTATATCATAACATGTTGGAGAAATGGAAGGGGAAGCAGGTACATGCAAAAGAGAGGGGAGGCAAATCTGGTAAAACTGCTTTATAACAACTCATTCTCCAAGAACTAACCCAGTCCTGTGAGAACTAATCCAGTCCTGAGAACTGCACTGATCCCTCCTTCTGGGCCCCACTCCCAACATTGCCATAATGAGGATTAAGGTTCCAACACACGAACTTTTGAGGGACGCATTCAAACTATAGCACCCTCCTACACTATTAAAGCTCATTCTCAACAGGCCAAGGAAACAATGTGGGTCTTCATTCAACCAATATGGGGTGTTAGTCAAATATCTTCATTTCAATTATACAATTGAGGACTGAGGCCCACGGACCC
>NW_007815556.1:0-913 GCF_000696425.1 Galeopterus variegatus | reverse complement strand
AGGTACTTACTTGCATTACCTGTGAAGTGGTATTGTGTTATTTGAAAGTGGACTTGAACTCATTGTAAATGTATTTTGCAAACTCTAGGGAAACTACTATAAAGAAAAAAAAGTATAACTGATGTGATAAGAGAGGAGAGAAAACGGATACATATAAAATGCTCAAATTTAACCAGAACACACATTAAAAAAAAGTGGAAGACAAAAACAGAAACAAAGAACATGAGCAACAAACAGAAAATGGTAACAAATATGGTAGATGTTGATCAAACTATATCAATAATCACTTTGAATGTCAGTAGTTTAAATGCACCAGTTAAAAGACAGAGATTGTCAGACCGTATCAACTAACAAGATCCCACCTCAAATATAAAGACACATAAAAAAGTAAAGGGATGGAGAATGGTGCAGATACTTAGGAAGACAGTTTAGCAGTTTCTTCCAAAATAAACACACTCTTTCCATTTGATACAGCTATTATATTCCTTGGCATTTACTCAAAGAAGCTGAAAACTTATTTCCACACAAAAACCTGCCCATGAATATTTATAGCAGTTTCATTGGTAATTGCCAAAGCATGAAAGCAACCGAGATGTCTTTCAGTAGGTAAATGGATAAATAAACTGTGGTATATCCAGACAAGGGACTATTATTCAGCACTAGAAAGAAATGAGCTATCAAGCCATGAAAAAACATGGAGGAAACTTATATGCCTATTACTAAATGGGAGAAGCCAATCTGAAAGGGCTACTCACCATATGATTCCAACTATATGACATTCTGGAAAAGGCAAAACTATGGAGACAAAAAGGTCTGTGGCTGCTGGGTTTAGGGAAAAGAAAGGGATGAATTGGCAGAGCACAGAGGATTTTTAGGGCAGCAAAACTACTCTGTATAATTCTATATGGTGATA
>NW_007815555.1:0-913 GCF_000696425.1 Galeopterus variegatus | reverse complement strand
CAACTTTATTCAAATCCAATATGGAAACAATGAGACATACAACTATAAAATATTTCTAAAACCAAATACATGAAGCCAATATACATGTTTATGTATATCTACATTTTTTGACAAGGAAGTACTATATAAGGTAACATTTTTTAAAAAAAGAAAAACAAAGAAAAACAAGCAAACAAAAAAACCAAAACCTAGAAGTCAGCGCAATTAGTGTGAACCTATTTTAAAAATATATGTGTGTGTATATTTGCTTGGGAAAAATATCTAGAAAGATTTACATTATATGCATGTAATACTGTCTATTTTTACATAGTGGAATTTCACATTTTATTTAAAAAATGTTTACCAATATATTCTAGCCTTTTTACTATGTTTGTGTTTGGTTTTAAAAAATTAATTACAACTTGAAATTAAAGAGGTAAAAACCCAGTTCAAGGCAATTCCTCTTCACTGACTTCTTCCCAAGGAGGCAGGATAAACCTTGTCTTAGAAACAAGTCATCCCAGTACCACTGTCCATCAGAACCAGACTTGATTACTGAAGCCAAAAGCTACAACCTACGGCACTGTCTAAAAACACTGAGGAGAGGTGGCCTCTTGGGCCCAGACTTCCTTTCCTATTCTCTCCCCTGGGACTGTAGTTCCCTGCTGAGGGCTAAGTAAATTTCCACGTCTTTCATAGTCTCCAATGAACGTCCTGGTTTACGTGCCCTCATACCTTAGAATCTGTTCTTCACAATGAAAGGAGAGGGAGCTGGCAGGGTGGGAAAACTGGATGGAGACTGTGGATAAAATAAGCATGTGTCGGGGCCAGCCCGGTGGCGCACTGCTACAGTGCGCCACTTGGGAGCGCGGCACGCTCCTGCCGAGGGTTCGGATCCCACATACAGACCGGTTCCCGCTCACTGGCTGAGCGA
>NW_007815554.1:0-913 GCF_000696425.1 Galeopterus variegatus | reverse complement strand
TGGTACCAGAAAGAAATCTGTCACAGTGGTGGAGTCACTGAATAGAGTCTTTGGTAGAGCAGGGCTTAGAAGAAAAATTGAAAAATTGGGTCTAAGTTGCAGCAGAGAAACCCCATCAGTGCCATGCTTAGTGATGCCATGGGAATGGAACTATCATAGAGACCCTAGAATTGTGGAGCTATCAGACTGGAACGCCAGCCAGTGAGAGCTGAAGCATGTCTTAAGACCGGGAAAACCATAGGAGTGAAGCTGCCTGAGCACTTGGGGACCTAATCCCTGCATCAGCATGCATAGGACATGGAACATGCAGACAAGGTACATGATTCATCAGCTTTGAGATTTATTGCCTGCCCTGCTGAGTTTTGGACTCATTTAGGACCTGTTTCTCCTTTCCTTTGGCCTATTTCTTCCTTTTCAAATGGTAATATGTATCCTTTGTTTGTCACACCATTGTATCCTGGAAGTAGATAACGTGTTTTGATTTCACAGATGAGACCTTGAGACTTTGGACTTTTGAGCTCAAACAAGTTAAGACTTTGGGGATGGAATGAATGTCTTTACCTGTGAGACAAAAAAATTACTAGAACTAATGAATGAATTCAGTGAAGTTTCAAGATAGAAAATCAACACACAAAAATCAATAGTGTTCTTATTCTCCAATAGCAAAATATCTGAAGAAGAAATCAAGAAAGTAATCCCTTACAACAACCACCAAAAGAATAAATACCTAGGTTAAGAATAAATGCCTAGGTAAATTTAACCAAGGAGGTGAAAGACCTCTATAGTGAAAACTATAAAGCAATGGTGAAAGGAATTGAGGAAGACACAAAAACATGGAAAGATATCCCATGATCATGTGTTGGAAGAATTAATAACATCAAAATGTCAACATTACCCAAAACAATCTACAGAT
>NW_007815553.1:0-913 GCF_000696425.1 Galeopterus variegatus | reverse complement strand
TATATATATATATACACACACATATATATATTTCCAGAGCATTTCATGTGAAATATGTAAATATCTTCTTTTATTCTCACAAACATTAGTGTTAAATCTTGATTTTTCAAGTTAACAATTAGACTTCCAGCAATAGAAATACAAAAACATCAGAATCCTCTAGTTATTCATAGAAAGAGTAGAGAATAATTAATAGAAACAGTGCAAAGTAAAAAAAAAAAATTCACTTTCACTTTAAAATTTTTCTTTAGCTTCACCAAACTTCAACCAATGCATCTTTGCCCCCAGTAATTTGCTCCTAGCACCTTGATTTCTTTGGAAATAGTCACTGACAGAGAAAACTGCACCAAAAATATGAGTCATTTCCTCTCTTTTTCATACACTTTTTTCACTTTTACATATAACTCAAAATTTTTTCTTTTTCTTTTCTCCATTCATTGCCCTTTTATACAAGGTCAAAAGTCATAATATTAATTAATATTTATTGAATATTTTCCAAGACAGGCATCGTATTGTGTGCTTTTCATGCATTATCTCTTCTATTTTCTCAGAATTAATAATATAATGACCATTATTCAAATAGGGTAATTGGAATGACCTTAAAAAGTTTAAATTATGCAACAAAGAATGCAAACATGGTAAGCAGTGGAACTGGTATTTAAACCCAGGTCTATCTGTTGGTGGAACCCTTGCTTTTAACTACATTATCACTACCACTCTAAATTCAGGAAAAGTCCTTCAATGAAGGCATCACTGTGTGTCCCAGCACTACTTACTTACACTGGATTATGATGTCACTTTCAAAACACAATACAGTCACAACCAAAATTAAAAATGACATCAGGGGGCCGACCCGGTGGCGCACTGGATAGTGCACCGCTTGGGAAGTGCGGCGGCGCTCCCGCCCGAGGGT
>NW_007815552.1:0-913 GCF_000696425.1 Galeopterus variegatus | reverse complement strand
ATTTCTGAAGGAGAGCCTTGCTGGGTAAAGAATTATTGGCTGGCAATTTTTTTCTTTTAGTATTTTGAATCTATCATTCCACTTTCTTCTGGCCCATAGTGTTTTGGTTGAGAAGTCTGCTGTTAGTTTGATGGGGGTTCCCCTGTAAGTGACCTGATGCTTTTCTCTTGCTGCTTGTAGAATTCTCTCTTTGTCTTTGAGCTTTGTGAATTTAATGATAATATGTCTTGGGGAGGATCTTTTGGGGTTGAATCTGTTTGGGAACCTTTGAGCTTCCTGGATCTGAAGGTCTGTATCTTGCCCTACGCCTTGGAAGTTCTCTGTTATTATTTCCTTGAGTAGGTTTTCAATACCTTTTCATTTCTCCTCCCCTTCAGGAATACCCACAATTCAGATGTTAGAGTGCTTGAGGTTGTCTGCTATCTCTCTTAGCTTTTCATCATTATTTTTAATTCTTTTTTCCTTTTTCTTTTTGTCTGCCTGAGTTATTTCAAAAGACCATCTTCCAGCTCTGAAATTCTTTCTTCGGCTTGCTCTACCCTGCTGCTCAAGCTCTCAGTTGTGTTTTTTGTTTCACTGAGTGAGTCTTTCATTTCTAGAAGTTCTGCTACATTTTTTTAAGGTATTAATCTCTTTGTAGATTTCCTCCTTCATATTCTGGATAATTTTTCTTGTTTCATTGTGTTCTCTAATTGAGTCTTCCTTTATTTCTTCAAGTTTTCTTAAGATCATTGCTTGAAATTCTTTTTCAGACATTTCAAGGATTCCCTGTTCTGTGGAGTCTGACTTTGGAGCATTACTGTATTCTTTCAGTGGTGTCATTTCTTCTTGATTGTTTGTACTACTAGTATATTTTACTGATGCTTGATCATTTGGCAGAGGGTTTACTTCTTCTATTACACTGAGGTTGGCT
>NW_007815551.1:0-913 GCF_000696425.1 Galeopterus variegatus | reverse complement strand
AGCTTGAAGGATATCACCTTGTGATTTAAATATGGAATGTGATGCGTGTCAGGCTGACTCCAGCAGCTTTGCTGTGGAAATACCCTGACTGATCTCTATCCAGAAAGGCAGAATTGAAGCTGCTAAATTGGTGCCACACAGGATTTCCAGGGAACTCCCTAGGGGTGCCTCATCGGGATGAATCTTCAGGGCTTCCACCAAATAGGGCAGACAACAGATGTACAGCACGTTCCTCCTGAGGAAGAGATGCTAGGACGGGGAGGAACCCGTTGGGTAACCAGACGCCTTTCCAAATTCAAAAGCCCTCGTGCGCCTGTCATCAGAAAGGTTTACAAGGGACTTGCTGAATAATGCACCACGCAGGGTGTGCGTGCTGGCGCGGTGCCTTCGGAACCACCAACATACTGCTCTCGTCTATAAATACTGACTATAAATGTTACAAGTGGACGGCTTTAATTTTTGTTACTCCCTCCCCTCCCTCCTTTTAAGTGTTGGAGGAGACAGCGCAGATATTTTACTGTCTTTCTTTGAGGAACACCAAATGCTCCACCATCAGTGTTATTAACATATGCATTAGCTCGAGCCGATTTGCTCTCGCAGCAGCGGCTCCGGCTTCCCATCCGCGGCAGCAGCCGTGAATCAGATCACTCTAATGGGCGCGTTAATGAAGTTTCTGCGGCGGAATCGGTCGCTCCGCGATGGGCATTTAAAAACCCATCGAGGAGCCCGATCGCTGTGGGTGGATTTCTCGCTCCTCGGCCACCTCGCCACGCCAAAATAAAAGCGACTAAAGCGCAGCTCTGGGGCCCCCGCCTGGTGGGGCGCAGAAGTGCCGAGGGAGAGGCGTGATCAAGCCCGGGAATCCTTTCCCAAGCGCGCAGCGGCAGGGGGCAGTCCATCAGAAAGCTCCCGC
>NW_007815550.1:0-913 GCF_000696425.1 Galeopterus variegatus | reverse complement strand
CTGAAAAATCAGTGTGGAACCAACTAGTTTTGAGTGTGAGGGACAGTTGCAGACTGAGTCCAGAAATGAGGGCAGAAGAGTAAGTGAATACAAGAAATAGGGGTGTGTGTCTGTGTGTGTGTGTGTCTGTGTGTGTGTGTCTGTGTGTGTGTGTCTGTGTGTGTGTGTGTCTGTGTGTGTGTGTGTGTGTCTGTGTGTCTGTGTGTGTGTGTGTTTCTAGAGGAGAGATGGCTGGCTGAGAATGGATTTGGGCATTTGAAACGACGACAGTAGTATAAACAAAGACGTGAAAGTGGCACCATTCATGGCATATCTAAAATTCTGAAAGCAATTGTGAGTGGCTTGTTTGGAGTATAAGATACACCAGTAAATAAATTAGCAAAGCAAACAGGGGAGAGATGAGGGCAGTACTTGAAAACCACCTTAACCATATTTGCATTGGTTATTTGTCTTGACAGATCCATTTCCCCTTTCTTTAAGTAACAGAAACCTGATTTTTCTTTCCTCATAGTACATGTGCTTCAGGAAAGATTGAATCTAACTTGTTCCTCAGGAAAGAGGAGTAAAAAGAAGCCTTCTCTGACCCCACCACACACTTGGAGTTCAGCTATGAAGAAAATTATCGATTCAGAATAAAAACAAGTTTTCTTAAATCTTTTGCTTGGTTTGTGAGGGTGGGGTGTGGAGAATGTAAATGTAGATATATTTATTTGCCTTTGGGTATGAACTTCAAAAAGATGCTGCTAAAAAAAATGGCAGCCTGAGAAGCAAATCAGAAGAACCAACGTCTAGCAATGCATTCTAGGCATTTGGTTTATACCTAGAATGGAGCCTCTCCTGAAGACTGAAACGTATGTCAAATAACCCAAAATACAGGTCTTATTCAGTATTGCTTGAATTGTATTTTCTGTTA
>NW_007815549.1:0-913 GCF_000696425.1 Galeopterus variegatus | reverse complement strand
CTTCACTCCCTAGACACCAATCCTATGAGCAGAAAACATCTCCATCTTCTTAAGACAGGTATACTCAACTATTCCTCAACCATCAAGTCTGCTTCTGTATCAGAAACAGACAACACTGAAGTGGTGGAAGAACATGGAACTAGAGGTCAGATGTAGATCTGAGCTCCAGATCTGAATAACCTTGGGGAAGTTGCTTAATCTCTCTGAGCCTTGGTGCTCTGAATTGGATCCTGAAAAGGCACTATTTCCGGCATATAGTAGGTACTTAATAAATGTTTGAGAAATTAAATACAGTCTGTCTATCACAAGGGACTGTCTAATGTTCACAAAAATATTTGTGCAGCATTCATCTGCTGCCTTGGGTTGAATGTCCCCCCAAAACTTAATCCCCACTGTGACTGTTAAAGAGGGTGGGAAATCCTATTATGGTAATTGCAAGGTGGGGCCTTGAAGAGGTGATTAGATTGTAGGACCGTGCCCAGTGAATGAATTAAAATCAGTGTGGTTCTGGTGGCTTTATAAGGAGGATGCAGGAGGAGCTATCTCTTCTCTGCTGCATCATTTTCTGCCATGTGAGACTCCTGAGTCATTGTTGCCACTACCAAGACTCACCAGATGTGTTCCCTGGACTTTGGACTTCCTAGCCTCTGAAAATGCAGCAATAAATTTTGTTTTCTTTATAAATTACCCAGTTTCATGTATTTTGTTATAAGCAACAGAAATGTACTAGAGAAGATCTGAAAGAACAGAAACTTTTGGTTGGTCTGAGGACTTCCAGTTGGTAGAAGACCCAGTGACTTAGGCTTTATGAGGCTTCAGTGAGAGGCCAAAAGTGAGCTAGGCAAGGTAGGCACATCCAGAGTTAGGTATTGCTCTAGAAATAGGATCAATAGGTCATGCACCAGTGCATCGT
>NW_007815548.1:0-913 GCF_000696425.1 Galeopterus variegatus | reverse complement strand
GATCACAGGCCTTGTTTCCGGGGAGGTCCCTGGCTCTCCCAAGCACACAGTGGTGAGGGCTCCTCACCAACTCTCGGGGAATGGAGAAGCAATTCCCACACTTGAATCCACATGTCCCAGCCAACCAGCTCCGTGAATCATTCATTCACTCACTCACTCACTCATTCAACAAACACATACCAAGCACTCTCTCTGTCAGGGCCCATATGAGAAGTTTTCGATATGCAGAGGGGAGACGGATGCTGGGAACGTGGTCCTCCTTAGAGACACACACCGGAATACTCACAGACAACCGGGTCGGGTGCCTGA
Organism: Galeopterus variegatus; assembly: GCF_000696425.1. Taxonomy (NCBI): domain Eukaryota; kingdom Metazoa; phylum Chordata; class Mammalia; order Dermoptera; family Cynocephalidae; genus Galeopterus; species Galeopterus variegatus. The sequence continues at coordinate 604 of NW_007815548.1, read as the reverse complement.
GATCCGCCTCAGAGTTGACCAGAGGAAAGGAGGTGGCTGAAGCGGGGTGAGGGCAGAACTGACCACGGTTGGAGTGTGCCGGGGCCGTGGCTGGGTACGCAGGTTCATTGTCTTATTCTGTCCAACTTTCAGTAGAAATTTTGTAAGAAAGTGTGACACCGAATGGTAACAGTCACGATGGTGCCATACAGCGGAGTTTGGAGCCAGAGTTCACAGACTGCCCGGCTCACAGCCCAGCTCTGCCATTACGGAGGGGTGTGACCTCGGGCACTGTCTTCACCTCTTGGAACCTCAGCTTCCTCCTCTGCAATATGGGGCTGGTGACAGGGCCCGTCTTGTGGAGCTGTGGCAATCCAATGTGTTACTGTCCACACAACAGCGAGTGCTCGGGGGGCCGGCACACATACACTCTCCCTCTTCACTTTCCCGATGATGGCACTGAGGGTCAGAGTGGTAGAGAAACTTGCTTGAGGCCACACAGCTAAGGAAATGGCAGAACCAGATTGGAACCCCATCCGGGGGGCTCCGAAGTCCACTCCGATGTGGGATTGGTTGGGAACAGCGCAGCAGACACGGGAACCAAGGCCTGCTTGGACGGATACAG
>NW_007815547.1:0-913 GCF_000696425.1 Galeopterus variegatus | reverse complement strand
CCCGTGTATTGTTTGCTATTGTGCATTCATCAATTTGGCACATTTATCAGACGCTTCCCTACACTGCCAGGCTCTGGGATTCAAGCTGCAGTAACAAAGATGGACAGGAAACCTTACCAGCCTGCTAGAGCTCACAGCTCAGAGAGGGAGACAGATCTGTGTATGCATAATTACACTAGCCTGCAAGTGCTTTAATGATGGACATGAACAATACTCCCTCTGTCTGAACATGGTTCCCGGCCCATCTTCACTCACCAGCTCCCTCTATCCATCCTCAGGTCTCTGCTGAGACTTCCTGAGTCCCAAGCCTGGGTCTCCTCACCTGTGCCCCAAGGCTGGCATAGGTACTTCCTCAGTATGGGCATTGCCTGTTTAACTGTGTCCTGCCCAGACACCCAGAAGCAGGGACCATGTCTGTGTGGTCCTATTTGTGTTGCTATTGCCCAGTGTGGTATCTGCCACCTAGTAATTGACGTTGAATTGAAATGCTATGTGAGAACAGAAGGGAGGTGATCAGGGTGGCTGGAGAGTGTGGGGGTGGGCGGAGAGTGGTGTACAGATATTAGGCAGGCAGGGAGAGAGGAGATGAGAGAGGAGATGTTGTTTTAGCAGAGCCTTGAGAAAGGAGGGGAATTTCATTAAATCCGGAGGTATCGTTCTAGGAAGTGGGAGTGGCACAGCAAAACCACGAGGCATAAACACTAGCATAGAGGTTGTGGGGCTCAATGGGAAAGGAGGCCAGAGTGCTTTGGGGGATCATTGGGAGACATTCCTCATCTCATTTAAAATGCATGACAACCCCATGAGGCGCTATCATTCACCCCTTTTTTTTGTCCTTTTTGAGACTGGCTGTACCGCGCTCAGCCAGTGAGTGCTGTGAGTGCACCGGTCATCCCTATATAGGATCCGAACC
>NW_007815546.1:0-913 GCF_000696425.1 Galeopterus variegatus | reverse complement strand
AAAATAAAAATTAAAAAAAAAACTAGGACTATTTCAACATAAATATACAAAGTGCTTTTGAGAAAATGGTTGCAAACTTTAAAAGAAAACAGCTGTAAATATAAGATAAATTCACTAATAAAAAACTAATCTGTACAAGACATCTCTGTGCTTGTTGTTATCAGATTGCTGTGCTCCAACTCAAAATCATTAGTATTGAGATTTTGTCCAAAGTTTCAAGATCAAATTAGTGATGGAAAGTATGAGGTGCCTGCTCTGAGTTCCTAATATAATGGAGCAACCATGGATATTTATAGTCTACAGGCCATTAAGCCTTCCTGTAGAGTGGCTCTAGAGTGACCTCAGGGTCCTGTCCTTTAAATACATCTAGTCAAATGGTCCCTGAAGCCCTACACAGTGAAGGTCTCTAACTGGGCATTAGCTGAAACTAGACTAGCTTCTAGATCTCTGACAAGGGTTCTTAAACTATAGCCGCTGGGCCTCATTCGACCAGCCCTCTTTTTGAAAATAAATTTTTTTTGGAGCACATTACACACCCATTTATTTACACATTGTCTTTAACCCCTTTTGCCAGAATTGAGTTGTTACAATGTAGAAAATGGCCCTCAAAGTCTTGAGTATTTACATGTATCTCTACAAGGAAAAAATCACTAATCGTTGATCTAGAGGATGTATAATATGCTCATTCTAACTCAATCTGACTTAGCTACTATGAGTACCAACTTTGCTAATATTCACTGTTTCCCACTTACTGGAATTAGATTTCTAATAATTCCAACCATGAATAATGCATTATTAATTTTAGACAATTTAGTGGGTATAAAATACTACCTCATGGTGGCTTTAATTTACAGTTTCTTTCTAACTACTGCTGACTAGCAGCATTTTCTATATTTATCAACCACTTGCAATT
>NW_007815545.1:0-913 GCF_000696425.1 Galeopterus variegatus | reverse complement strand
GTTTAAGGCCACCATGCTACTCCATGATAATTTCATGTCAAGATCCTTAATTTAAGCACATTCACAACATCTTAACCATATGAGGGAACATCTACAGGTTGCAATGATCAGAACTTGGTACAGTTAGGAGGCACCATTCTGCCCGCTAGGTGGAATGATTCTCTTTTTATTTTTCAATTTTCTTTTGAACTCATTTTTTTTCCTTTTCCCCCTTGTTTTTAGATTATTTATAAAAGTTTTAAGTATATATAATATATTGTATATATAATATGGTATATTATATGATATCCTATATATTATGTGTTATGTATTAAATATATATATGTATTTGACTAGAAATAATCATAAAATCATATATATCTAGTACTTCCTTATGTATGTGTGTGTATATGAGGGTACTTCAAAAAGCTCATGGAAAATGGAATTAAAAGATAATAAGAATCTTATCATGAACTTTTTGAAGACTCCTCAGATATATATTTCATCTGCATTGTTTCCAATCTTATAAAATACAATAATAAAAACCATACACTATAGGTATTGAAATAAAAATAAATTCGTAAATCAGAGAAGAAAAATATGTATAGGAACCTTATGATATGACATAAAAGACATTTTAAATAAGTGTGGAAATGATAGATTATATTTGACTAGTGATATTGTGGCAGTTGACAAGCTATTTGGAAACAACAAAGAGCTGGGACTGTACCTTATTTATTTATTTATTTTTGCCAATTCAATGTCTGGTGTCTTAAGTTTTTAAATGTAAAAATGAAGGACCAAAATGAAGCAAGCAAGAATGAAGAAATAAGAGAATTTGTGTATATATTGAAGTAAATAATAACGTAGTTAAATATTACTTGGCATAGATTAATATGACATTACATTAATCAAATAATTGTCTTTTGATGGA
>NW_007815544.1:0-913 GCF_000696425.1 Galeopterus variegatus | reverse complement strand
CATTTATAGACACTGCTCTGCCCTCAGCCAGTCAGGATCTGTGTGGCCCTTTGCCTACTAGTAAGCACCCACCCTAGGGATGACCAGAGCCTTCAGCATCTCACATCTCCACCAAACAGTTCAATGCTGAAATGTGATTGTTCCTGGAAAGAGGAGCTTTTCGAAGCATGCAAACCCACAGATGTTATATCCTCCTTCCTGGGGCCCGGGAGACTTCGTTTACCATTTCAGTTATCTTGGTCCTTATTTTAAAACTCACTAACAGGTTTCCATTAAGCTAAATTGAAGTTTCCATTTCTAAAATAGTAAGAGCTCTTAGTCCCAAAGGAACAGCAATTCACCAACAAATCTTCTTCCAGATACACTAAATGCATTTCAAACCCCAGAGACTAGTGTAGTGTCTAAAGCACACAGAAGGCACTCAATAAGTGTTTGTAATTGACAGAGATCTCAGAATTTTGAAACATTGGTATGCCATATAACACTACAGGCACTATCATACTCTGTCGTGGGAGTGCCAATTGATGCAAACTTTTTGCAGGATTATTTGGCAATATGTACCAACATCTAAAATGCATGTACTCCTCCATTCAGCAACTTTGCTTTCTTGAATTTTTCCTATAGAAATACATACACCTGCATAAGATGTATGTACAAAATTGCTTGCTGCAGAATTATTTGTAATATTTTTAAAATGGAAAAAACCTAAATTCATCAATAGGAGCCTAGTTAATAAAAATAAATTATTATTGCAATTCAATGGGATACTATGCATATTTTTCAAAATGACTATTATACAACATAGTGACTATAGTTAATAACAACGTATTATATTCTTGAAAATTGCTAAGTGAGTAAATTTTAAGTGTTCCCACCACATACAAAAAATTATAAATATGTGAGGTAATGTATA
>NW_007815543.1:0-913 GCF_000696425.1 Galeopterus variegatus | reverse complement strand
TTGAACTCATGATCAATCACAGGGGTCACAACCTCCTGGAAGAACAATAGTCAAAACATACGCAGACCATCTGTTGACTGTCATTCCACATATACCGTCTGTCAAACTGAAAAATCTCTAGCTGAGGACCATCTCACAGAGTGTTACAACCAATTCCTTACTGCCAAGGTTACTTAAAGATGCTAGCACCAATTTTAATGTCAGATGAACGCCTCTTTAACCACCTCCCCTTCAGATTAATATTTTTTTCCTTTATAAGCCCAACTTCTTTGTTTCTTCACAGCACTTCCCATGCTAACTTGGAATGTGTCCCAGGCTGCAGTCACACAAATTTGGCGCAAATAAACTCTTTGTTAATTAAGCCATGCCTTAGCTTCTTTTCAGGTCCACAGGATGTTATTTCCGAGTTTCTCAGAAATTCAAATCCTGGCTCTACCCCTTCCTATTTGTGTGACATTGGACAGGTTACCTAATCTCTCTAACCCTCAGTTCCTTACTTCTAAAGCAAAGATGGCAATACAACTACTATGTACACCATAGTGCTGTATGCAGAATTAAATGCAATCAGGAATGTATGATTACATATGTAAGCACACATAACAATCCCCAGTAATTCCAGTGAATAATTAGTTATAAATATTAGTTAATTATCTAAATGGGCATGCATAATCACTCTTCATGTCCCTTGAGTCCTGGTCTTGCTTTAGATCCCCTTAGTCACTCGAGGACTGTTTCCACTTCTATTTTCTGTTTACTTCTGCATCTCCACTTGATCCTAACTGACTCTATTATTTTCAGCATTAAAAATCTGCTTTTCATTGTACAAGGTTGGAGGAGTGGGTGGGGAGCAGTCTACTGTGTCCTACCAGGATCTTATCTAATCCTTGTAACAAGGCTACCAGGTAGTACCATC
>NW_007815542.1:0-913 GCF_000696425.1 Galeopterus variegatus | reverse complement strand
AGATTTAAAAAAAAAAAAATCTAAGCATACAAAAGAGTCTTAATTACACAGAAAACAAAAATTGTTCAAGAAAAGCAAAGTAAACAACTGAAAGCACTATAAGCATGGTATTTAAAGTTGTACAGAGAAATGAATCAGTTAGGGCCGGCCCAGAGGCGCACTGGATAGTGCACCGCTTGGGAAGCGCGGCGGCGCTCCCGCCCGAGGGTTCGGATCCCACATACAGACCGGTTCCCGCTCACTGGCTGAGCGAGGTGCGGGAGCAGCACCGAGGGTTGCGATCCCGTTGCCGGTCCCCGGTCCGGTACGGGGGCAACACTGAGGGTTGCAATCCGTTGCCGGACACGGAAAAAGACAAAACACACACACACAAAAAAAAAAAGAAATGAATCAGTTAAATGTTGAAAGTGATGGGCTCTGAGGAACTGGAAAAGGTGGAGTTGGAATGAAGGGAGAGGGACTGCTGCATTTTTTGAAAAAGACTTGTATATCTATTTAACATTTTAAATTACATATGTGTATAATCTTGATTTAAAAAAAATTATAGCTAAATAAAGGAATTTGAAATCCAGTCCCCAGGACCCTGCAGCTTGGACCTTGTAAGTGGGACAGGGCAGCAGTTTTGGAAAGTCTTTACCTGCATGAGAATTATGACACCAGTCCTTCCAGAGACACAGCCTCGAGCAGCCACCTGCTGGCCTTGTTCTCAGTGGTAGGTGACCCAGAAGATGAGGCCAAACCACAACCAAACCAATATTCACGCAACACACCCCTCCTGTCCCACCCTTTCCCACTCTCAACCAACTCTTAGAAAGCCACCCTCAGCATAATGTGTGGCAAAAGCACAGGTTTCGCCAGCGAGACAAACTGGCTTACACAGGCCTCTGCCTCTGGCCACCTGTGTGCCCTTGGG
>NW_007815541.1:0-913 GCF_000696425.1 Galeopterus variegatus | reverse complement strand
TATATAGCTTGGTTTCTGGAGCTTTCTCTTCTGAAAATTGCCAGTTCATATTGTTTGTCCTTTTTTCTTGTGTAGTTGCTATCTTTTTCTTATTGATTCACAGGAAACACACATACATACACAAACAGGATGTTAATTCCTTGTTAGTATTAAACACTGTGAATTTCTTCTTCTATTCTATCACCTGCTATTAGTTTTGCCCATGATTCCTCTTATTAAAAATAAATAATTAATTTTGGTAAAATCTAAATTTTTACCTGATGGCTTGTGTTTTTGAAGTTTTGTTAAAGACCTTCCTCACTCTTAGGTCACGAAGTTTCTTACGTAGTCTTCGATTAACTTTGTATGTGTTATGTATAAGTCCTTAACCCATCTAGAATTTGCCATTTTGTGAGAATCCAGTGATTTTTCTCCATATAGTGAGTTGGTTTTCCCAACACTATCTACTACACCGCCCATGGTTTGACCATTGGTGTGGGGTGTCACCTTTAGTGCATATTCAGTTTCCATGTCTAGATGGCCCACCTGTTACCTCATTGTTTTTTATTGCTATGGCTTTTAGAGTATCTGAAAATATAAGTTCTCCTTCCCTGTTTCTTCTTCCTTTTTAAAAATTAATGGACCTTTTTTTTTTTTTAAAAGATGACCGGTAAGGGGATCTTAACCCTTGACTTGGTGTTGTCAGCACCACGCTCACCCAGTGAGCAAACCGGCCATCCCTATATGGGATCCGAACCCATGGCCTTGGTGTTATCAGCACCACACTCTACCAAGTGAGCCACGGGCCGGCCCCTTAATGGACCTTTTTAAAATAAAAATTTTAGGATAAATTTATTAAGTTCCTTTAAAAAACCCAAAAGGAGTTTTGCATGGGATTGCTTTGCATTTATAGATAAATTTGGGGAGAATCAAC
>NW_007815540.1:0-913 GCF_000696425.1 Galeopterus variegatus | reverse complement strand
TAACTTTGTTAAATTATCATTTCTCTTATTACTAACAATACTTTGTGGGGATAATCTATATCTCTTATTTGTATTTGTTATTTACATATCATAAAATGTAGATGAAAGTCAACAAATTGGTTAAACTAGGTTCACATTCCCAAAGAAACTGGAAATAATCAGCATCAGCAACGGAAATAGTGCCTAATACATTATAATGCTTATAGTGTACCAATGTTCTAAGGCACAGTACATAGACCAATTCATTTAGGGTTCACAGCAGCTATGATGTAGACACTATTATCATCCCCATTGTGTATGTGCAACTCTGAAGAAAGGGGAATGTAACTTTTCCAAAAATTACAGTTGAAAGTGGTAAGGCTGAGTTTTGAATTCAGGTGTTCTGGTTTCATAGTCCATGCTCTTAACTCTATTATGTAGTGAGTATTAGAAAAAAAAAAAAAAGCTTTGAAAATTTTACAGCTATTTTAAAAATACACAGCTAATTCATATTATAGATTAGAGTTTAGTAATTTAAGGTGAATAATTTAAGCCCTTCAACATCTGGATAAGGTGAAACTGTCTCTACTTACTATTTTACATGGTACATAACATACAAGTCCTGAGGCCCCATGAAAAGCAGAGTTATTTTTTACTTTATTCCAGGATTACAGTTTCATTTTATTGTTAGTGTGAAGATGTGGTATCTTTCACAGGAGACAACAGTTCTCCCTTAACTATATTTTTCTTTCAGATTAACTTTATAATATATAAAAAGTTTACTGAGGGCCGAGCCCATGGCGCACTCAGGAGAGTGCAGCGCTGGGAGTGCAGCAGCGCTCCTGCCATGGGTTCAGATCCTATATAGGGATGGCCGGTGCACTCACTGGCTGAGCGTGGTGCGGCCAGTCTCAAAAAGGACAAAAAAAAAAAA
>NW_007815539.1:0-913 GCF_000696425.1 Galeopterus variegatus | reverse complement strand
ATAAATTCATGTTTAAAATCCACAGAAAAATGATCAGTTCATAGCTAATAGCCAATGATTATTGAGAGCTTAGTACATTCCGGGCCCTGTTTTACGTTCTTTACATAATTGTCTCATTCGATCCTCACAATATTCCTATAAGGAAGTCACTATTATCATCCTTTTTACTGATGAGGAACGAAGGCTTGAGAAGGCTGAGTCTGGAATTGAGACTCACATCTGTGCGAACCTGGAGCCCGTGCTTTGGCCACATTGCTGTTTGTATTAGTTGTCTATTACTTCTGTAATAAATTACCACAAATTCAGTGCTCAAAACAACACAGATTAATTATTTTACAGTACTGGAGGTCAAAAGTCCAACATGAGACTCACTGGGATAAGATTGAGGCGTAGGCAGGGCTGCATTCCTCCTGCAGGCTCTAGGGGAGAATCCACTTCTTCGCCTCTGCCAGCCTTTAAAGGCCTGCCACATTCTTGGCTCCTGGTCCCCTTTCATCTTCAAAGCCTGCAACAATTACCGAGCCTCATGCTGCTGTCTCTATTGGGTGTCTCCAATTTCTCTTTTTAATGACCCTTATAATTATATTGAGCACATCTGGATAATCCAGAATAATCTCCCTATTTTAAGGTCTGCTGATTAGCAATGTTGATTTTATCTTCAACCTTAATTTCCCTTTGCCCCATGTAATCTAACATATTTACAGGGATTAGGACGTGGCGGGGGATTGGGGGGAAGGGCATTACTCTGCCTATCACACTGTTCTTTCTTTTTAAAGAAAGGAAGATATAGAATGCAGTACTGTATTTACTTAGGTAGAAAATGTTACTGTATGTACTTAGGTAGAATTTTTAGAGAGACTTTCAAAACTACATCAACAAAAGTGACTGGTTAACAATAAAGAAACAAAAAAAA
>NW_007815538.1:0-913 GCF_000696425.1 Galeopterus variegatus | reverse complement strand
ATCTTAAATCTTTCTTTTTCTTCTTCTTTTTTATTTTTGGCAGCTGGCCGGTAAGGGGACCTGAACCCTTGACCTTAGTGTTGTCAGCACCACGCTCTAACCAAGTAAACAAACCAGCCAGCCTTTTTTTAAATGTAAACATTTAAAGCTATATGAAAAATCTTTTCTGTGCACTGATTTAGCTGCAGCCTACAAATTTTGGTGTTTTATTTTCATTCGATTCAAAATAGTTTCTCATCTCGCTGTGATTTTTTAAATTTGTCCTGTGGATTATTTAGAAATGTGTGTCAGTTCCAGCTGCCGGGCCAGGAACAGACTGAGGGGAGGGCAGAGGCTGGGCACATGCAGAGAAGAGGGTAATCTAACAGTCCAGGTGAGTAACCGGGGCGGGCAGCAGCAGCAAAGACGGCGGGACCTATTCAGTTTCTGGATGTATGTTGAAAGCAGGGAGCGGATGTGGACCCCGATAAAAAGAGCGACACTTGAGACCCCTTCAAGGCTTTTTGGTTTGATCAACTGGAAGGGAGCCGTGGAAAACGGCAGGAGGCATAGGCTTGGGGGTCGTCGGGCAGCTCGGTTTCTGACTTGCTAAGTTAGGAATGCCTTGCGGACATACAGCTAGACATTCTGAGCAGGCAAATTTTATGAGTCTGGAGTTCAGGGATAAGGTCTAGGGCAGAGACACACATGTGAGCAGCATCCATGAGAAGACGGTATTTAAAGCCATGAGACTGCACAGAGCACGAAGGGAGAGTCAGCAAAGGAAAGGGCAGGACCGGGGGTGAGCCCCGGAGCACCCAGCGTTAAAATACAATCAGAGGAAGGGCCCGAGAAGAGCGGGCAAAGCAGAAGGGACGCGGGGCGTGGGAGGATGGTGGGCGGCGGGATAGGCTGGAGACAAAGGCGGGACGCG
>NW_007815537.1:0-913 GCF_000696425.1 Galeopterus variegatus | reverse complement strand
AAAAAAGTCATTTGAGAAATGATGCTGAAAAATCATTTGAGAAAATTCAACATTTATTCACAGCAATCGGGGATTATAGGAAAACTTCCTCAACTTGATAAAAAGCATATACAAAAATCTGATAGCTAATATCATACTTAATGATGAAAGACTCACTGCATTCCCCCTAAAATTAGAAATAAGTCAAGGACTCCACTTTCAGTCCTTCTCCCTAACATTGCATTAGACAATGCAATAAGGCAAGAAATAAAAGTAAAAGGCATATAGAAAAAAAACCTAAAACTGCCATTATTGGCTGATAGCAGAATAACCTAAGGTATTTATAGAATAATAGTAGTAAGTAAATTCAGCAAGGCTGCAGGACACAAAATCAATATACAACACCTGTATTTTATATATGAGTAATGAGCAATTAGAAATTTAAAATTTTGAATACCATTTCCAACAGCATCAAAAACATGAAATGTTAAAGGATAAATTTAACAAAATATGTGTAATATCTATACAGGAAAAACTACAAATATTGATGAGAGAAATTAAAAATACACCAAGAAATGGAAAGATACTTACTGATGGACTGAAAAAACTCAGTATTATTAAGATACTAATTTTTCTCAAATTGGTTCATACATTCAAAATAATCCCAATCAAAATCCTAACTGGCTTTTTTAAAAAATACAAACTGACAAGTTTATTCTAAAATGTATTTGAAAATGCTAATGACCTAGAATAGCTAAAACAATATTGAGAAATAAAAAACAAAACTTTGGGATTCACACTAGCCAATTTCATGACTTGCTATAAAGCTATGATAATGAGAAGAGTGTGGTATTGGTGGAAGTGTAGGCATAGATCAATGGAACAGAATAGAAGGTCCAGTAATAGACCTACATATATAATCAGTTGATGTTTA
>NW_007815536.1:0-913 GCF_000696425.1 Galeopterus variegatus | reverse complement strand
TTCCACAGATATTTTATTGAACTTTAAAACATTATTTGAAATGAAACATTTCTTATGTTACTATATATACATATATGATATGTAAATTAATGAATACTAATTTTTTTTCTAGTATTTTATTTTGAAAAACCTAACACAGTTGACAAATCCAAAGGAGTAGTGCCTTTAAAAGTTGACAATATACACAATGAATCAAATTTTTTCTTTTTTCCCTTCCTCTCTTTGTCACCTCATTTAATAAACCTTTATTGAGTGTTTGCTCTGATCTAGGCATTGGTTTTAAAATGGCATGTAAGGCATACCTGATGACACTGGAGAAATCGCAGTCTATTAAGGGAGATAGATACACACAGATTAGTGTGTTAAAGCAGGCTGCACTTGCTAAAGGAAATAAATTGCCAGAGGACTACTTTTATTACCCGTTAAAAGAACAAAGTTCCTGGAAATGATATCAGTGTTTATAAGACTTTTTCATAGTAATTCAGCTATGCTTCTTTCAAAAAATTAAACAGTACAATATTGGCCAAAAGAAATTATATATATATATATATATATATAAAATATATGTTATATATTATATATGATATATATAAATTATATATATATTAATATGTATATAATATATAAATTATATATATGTATATAATTATATATAATTATATACATATATATATAAAATCATTGAGGGAACTGAGCTAAACGTTGCTGGACACTTTCTGTAAAAGGATATGATATGAAATCATGTGGGAATGCTAAGAGGCAATCATTAGTATATAACAATAATAGAAAGCATTTTGGTAAGTATCTAGGCAGGTAGTTTACTCTTATAGTGGAAACAGAGTTTTATGGTGAAATCAAGAGTAATATGTCTTAATGGGACTTGATTAGGCATGGCCATGTGCCGTAGATTGGA
>NW_007815534.1:0-913 GCF_000696425.1 Galeopterus variegatus | reverse complement strand
GTCCCCAGCTGCACACAGGACTACTATGAACTTCTGAATCCAATAATGTTTTCATCCTTTAATGACAAAAAAAGAAAGGACTTTGTTTGGAGCAAGGTAATGATGCACTTACACGGAGTAGCGGCTAATGCTCTGTCTCTAGGGCTTTCTCTGGCAATGGCCACAGAGCTTCCAAGACGGGGAAACTTGGATAAACAAAATGAAGAAATAATCAACATGCATGACACACCTAATGTCCTTTTACTGCTAGTGGCATTAATTATAGCACGGGCCCAATCCTCCAAACGACCTCAGAACCAAATGTTTTGTCTGAATGCCCTCTCCACCCCATGACAGATTATTCTTTAGGAATTGGAATATTTCCTATTCATGATGCACTGCTTCAGTATATCTGCTTGTTTATCTAACTACATTGATGCTTCCAGAAGAGGATTCTCTGCGAAATGTGATGGTGGAGGCAGACTTCATGGTTGTGAGTCTTTCTGGTCATAACAAGGGGGAGGTGATATATACATACCAACGCCATCCAGGCTAAAGAAGACCCTTATGAAATATGAGCAGGGGACAGAAGAAACTTCCTTGGGATCCAATGAAATGGACTGCACAGATGTGAAGAGTGGCAACTAATACATGACCAATGCAAATTATTAGACCAAAGGCTGTTACAGTATGCTGGGATCAATCCTCAGGAAAGACTGTGACAAACATGAAGAGGACAATAGGATGACACATAGTGCTTTGGTGTCATGGATACTGAAAAAGAAAGAAATTAAACTCACTTGGCAAAAAATGCTTCATGCTCACTAAAACAGTAAAAAAAAACAAAACAAAAAAAAGAAAGAAAGAAACACATACATGCACATGCACATTTAGGGATATTTTAACCTCAGTGTGGATTAGTGCACTTGAGAAA
>NW_007815533.1:0-913 GCF_000696425.1 Galeopterus variegatus | reverse complement strand
GTACTTCCTGTGGGGCTGCCTCGGGTGGCTCCTGATGCCATGGAGGGTGCTGACCACACTCTCTCCCTCAAGGAGCTTTCCTCAGGGTCCTGTTTCTCCCCGAAACCCCCCGGCACCCACACCCCCTTCCTCCCACTGGGCCCTGTGACTCTGGGATGAAGGATGAGGCTTCTCAGGACATGTAGAGGTGGGATGTGGGTCACCCAGGGCAAAGGACACTTAGCACTCTTGCTTTGCATATGGTTTTCTGTGTTCAGTTTGGGTGTTTGGAGGACAAACTGTAGGTCCCTCAATGGTTCAGGAGGCTGAGGAGCGGCAAGCCAGTTTGTCCATTGGTCAGGTAGACATTTCCATACGTGGACGCCTTCTGGGCACTCAGGGCTTCAGGCATGGTTCATGTTCACCAAACACCTGCATGTGCCAGGTAATGTAATGTCACCATTGTTATTGCAACTGGTCCTTTGAAGTTGATAACATCATTCGCATTTTGCAGATGAGAAAACTGAGGCTCAGGGAGATAAACTATCCTAGGCCACAGAGAAGAGATGGAGGAAGAGCTATGTGGGAAGGAGGGAGCAACTGTGTCACTCTCAGTGCCCTTCAGCTACTGCCAGGGACATCCCACAGAGATCTGCCGCCCTGGTCCTCCGGCTGGCCTTCTTCCTGGACACACTGGGCCTGTCCTACTTGCAGGCTGTTCCCTCTCCCTGGCATGCCATTCCTTCCCCATCCACCTGGCAAACTACTATGGAGCTGTCAACATCCAGCTCAAGAGCTCTCTTCAGGGGAGTCCTCCTTGACTGCCGGCAACAAAACGTTCTGGCTGTGCTTCTGCAGCACCTGGACATCCTACCAGGAAAACTCTGGCCCTAAATTATCCTAGACTAGTAGCTCCGCAAGGGCATGGAGGGTC
>NW_007815532.1:0-913 GCF_000696425.1 Galeopterus variegatus | reverse complement strand
ATGAAATGTGTGTAGAAGAAAGTCAGGAGGTATAACCCCCAAAACATAAATAGTTAATCTGTGGGTGGTTATCTATGAGTAGTGTGACAATGAGGGAGTTTTATTTCCTTCTTTTGGTTTATTATATTTTATAATTTTCTATAAAAAACTAATGTTACTTGGGCAATCTTTAAATGATTAAAAGACATAAATCTAATTCATAATATTTAAAAAATATCTTTTGACAAAATACAAAGATAAAGTCAAAATACAAATGATAGCTGGAGAAAATATCTGCCACACATAATGACTAATATCCAACTCAATGCAATAGAACAAGCAATTCACTCAAGAGAGGCTATAGATGGCCCATAAATGTTTGAAAAGATGCTCATCTAAATTAAAGCCATAAAGACATGCCATTTTTCTCACCCTTCAGACTGGCAAAAATAAAATGTTCTTTAATTTTCTAACATTAAAAACCTATAACATTCTGTGCTAGAAAGGATGAGTTAGCATGGAATGCTATAGGTTTCCCCACCTCTAGGAATCTGCCCTATGGAAATAAAAGCACTGGTTTTAAATGCTATATTTACAAGAATACTTATTGCACCATTATTTCTAGATGTGAACACCTGGAAACCTCCAAAAATTCATCAAATGGAGAAGAAATAAATTTTGGAACATCTATACCACGAATTGCTCTGAAACATTAAAAAGAATGATTTAGTTATTTCGATCTGGAAGGACATCCATAGCAAATTGTTACATGAGATACACAAGTTGCATAGAGCTGTATACATATGCCGTGTATTCTTATCTCCGGGGAATGGCACAGACTTAAGATTTGTTCTCCCTCCAGGTGATAAAAGAAACACACCCTCTGCTTAGATAATTTACAGCCAGTAAATTTCCTCAGGTAGCCTGATTCTTT
>NW_007815531.1:0-913 GCF_000696425.1 Galeopterus variegatus | reverse complement strand
TCGTCCTCCTGCCCTGGCCTGCTGTCCTGACCTGCGGCCGCCGTGCACTGGCCAGATCTATACTGCCACCAATGCCACAGGAACAAGACCTCAGAGCTCTCAGTTTAAGGGGGACAAGTGTCAAATGTGCTTGGCACAGCGGAGCCCTGCAGCAGAGGCACATGGACCAGGTCTGGGCAGAGTCTGCCATGCTCCTGTGGGAACAGGATCTGGCACAGCAAATGGGGGCTGTGTCCAGGAGTCCTCCTCTCTACTCCCACCCTACGTCCCCTTCTGTGGCCCTTTCAGCGATTTCCCCCAGACCTGCCTCTCTGCGTCCGCTTGCCATCAAGGGTACAAGCTGGGACCACCGTTCGCCAGCACTGGATGGGAGCGCTTGACGCAGCTTTACGTCTCCTCCAAATAGGTTTCCATTAAAAAAAAATTATTTTAAGATTATTTTCATTAAAAAGAGAACAGGTTTCCTGTTCCCACTGGTCAACATCCTGGCTGCAGCCAGTGTGGGGCTGAATGTCCGGGGTGACCTGCCGGCTGGGTCAGGGATGCTGAGGGGCCTCCTGGCCGCCTGCACGGAGGAGGGGGCGCTTTGGGGCAACTGCGCATTGATTGGCTGGGGGCCATCAACACGTGGATGCCTGTCCAGTACCTGCTGCCGTTCCCGGATGGTCCCTCGGTCCACATTCCTCATGGAGGCTGAAAAGCCTCATGGAGGTGGGGAGGGGCGCAGCAGGGCTGTTTTGGTGCAGAAGCAGCAGAACTGGCTGGGGTTGGGGGAGGACCCTGGGCAGGAGGTCGCTGGGGGCGGGGGGCCACTCTCCCGCCGATTTCTCCTGGTCCACCTTGGCTTGCAGGAGTCGATTCACAGAAATCCCGTCAGGGTCCTGTGCACAAGAGGGTGCGGTGCCCCTGCGGG
>NW_007815530.1:0-913 GCF_000696425.1 Galeopterus variegatus | reverse complement strand
GTTGGTGTTCATAATAAATGTACAAAATTTTATGTGTCAATATAAAAAGAAAATAGAAGAATAAAAGGAAGAAAGAAGGAAAGAGACAGAGACAGAAGAAAGGTGGGAGAAACGTAGGGAGGATGGAAGGGAGGTAGTAAGCGATGAAGACAGAGAGAGAGAGAAGTTAATTTCCTGACTGTAGAACATAAATGAGAGCAATTCTCCTAGGTGAGTACTACATGCTTGTGTCATGATGATTTTCTCTTTTCTTTGTAGTCAAATCAACCACATGGAACCAGGGAATGATACACAAATTTCAGAATTTCTTCTTCTGGGATTTTCAGAGGAACAAGAACTGCAAACCTTCCTCTTTGGACTGTTCCTGTCCATGTACCTGATCACTGTGCTCGGAAACCTGCTTATCATCTTAGCCACAATCTCAGACTCTCACCTGCACATGCCCATGTACTTCTTCCTCTCCAACCTGTCCTTTTCTGACATCTGCTTCACCTCCACCAACGTCCCAAAGATGCTGGTGAATACACAGACTCAAAGCAAAGTCATAACCTACGAAGGCTGCATCACGCAGATGCACTTTTTCATACTCTTTGTAGGGTTGGAAGACTTTCTCCTGACTGTGATGGCCTATGACCGTTTTGTGGCCATCTGTCACCCCCTGCACTACACGGTCATCATGAATCACCAGCGCTGTGTGTTGCTGGTTCTGGTGTCCTGGATGATGAGTGTCCTGCATTCTCTCTTACAAAGCTTCATGGTGTTGCAGCTGTCCTTCTGTACAGACTTGGAAATCTCCCACTTCTTCTGTGAACTTAATCAGGTGGTCCATCTTGCCTGTTCTGACACCTTTCTTAATGACTTGGTGATATATTTTGCAGCAGGGCTGCTGGGTGGTGGAACCCTCTGTGGGATT
>NW_007815529.1:0-913 GCF_000696425.1 Galeopterus variegatus | reverse complement strand
ACCATGTCAGCTGAACCAGATTAAGCCAGAGGAGGGAGGGACCCTGTAGTGTTAGGTAAGGATCAGGGTCTGGTCCCAAGGGCAATGGAAAGCCACTGAGGGGTTTTAGGCAGAAGGCACCCACATATTTGAAATCAAATCACTCTGGCTGGCCACTAGGGAAGGAGATGGAGAGGGCCGAGGATTCAAGAAATACTGATCTCATACAGAGGGATTTACACACACAGTGTTCGTGGGAATGTAAGATGGCGCAGTCAACTGTGGAAGACAGGATGGTGCTTCCTCAAAAAATTAAAATTACCATACGTTACAGAATTCCAGTTTTGGAAATATTCCCAGGAGAATTGAAGGAGAGTCTTGTAGGGATAATTGCACACCATGTTCACAGCAGCAACTCTTGGACTACTGCCTAGATTAGGGAAATAAGAAGGGGTTATAGTTGAAAGAATTGTAAAGACACATTTTGGGGGTGCTTCTACCTTTTGCCTATTGTGAATAATGCAGAGGTCTCACATGTTGAGAATGAAGGAGCAGAGAGCAGAGAGACTAACCTCCTTATACACTCTCCTTTTAAAGCCCTCCAAACTACACCATGACCACCATTTTTTTTTTGACCAGTAAGGGGATTGCAACCCTCGGCACTGTGTTGTCCACACCACGCTCAGCCAGTGAGCACACCGGCCATCCCTATATTGGATCCGAACCCACAGCCTTGGCACTACCAGTGCTGCACTCTCCTGAGTGAGCCACAGGGCCGGCCCATGTGACAACCATTTTTAATCCATTCATTGGATTAAGTCTAATCACCTCTTCAAGGCCTCAACTTTTAATTAGTATGATAGAATTTTTCACCCTCAAGAGTTATAGTGGTGATTAAGCCTCAATGAGGTTGAGGGGCATCCACTCTACAGTA
>NW_007815528.1:0-913 GCF_000696425.1 Galeopterus variegatus | reverse complement strand
AAATCCCAGCAAAACTCTCCTTAGTCCCTCAAATCCGGACTCTAGCTGCTCTTTTTTCACATTGAAACTTTGACCAAAGCCATTTCACTTCTGCCAAAGAATATAAATATTTGTTGCTTAACAATAATTAGTCAATTCTGTAGTCATCACACTATCATATATAAGTCATAAATCTATCTATCCATAGGAAATATAACTTTTACTCACCAATGCATGCTACATTGACTATTTAGACTTATTTTTGAATATTCTATCTTTTTTACCACTTTGCTATTTAGATACTTTTTTAGGGTAATTAGAGAGTTGCTTTATAAAGGGATTAATTCTGGAATCAGACAGAAGTGGATTTATTTCTCACCTCTAACATACTGGCTCTATGACTTCACCAACTTCATTTAACTTCTTTATGCCTCAGAATACTCATCTATAAAATGGGAATAATTATACAACACTTAGAAGTTTTTTTTCATTAAGATTTAATGAATTAATACAGATAAAGTACATAGCATAAAACATGCATGGTGTATATGTAGTAAGATCTCAGTAACCTTTAACTATTATTAATGTTATTATTAATACTAGCATTCTTATGTAGAACACTCATTCTAATGCTTCAAATTTTATGACCTTCTTTCTTTCAGAAGGAGAAGAGAAATAGTTCAGTGTAGTCAGGGAATATGGGGAATTTGTCTCTATTTTACAATGGAAGGAGAAAGGAAACTCTAAGCATATGATATCCTCTGTAGATTTTTATGTCAAACATATGTATAATTAAATGTAAGAGATTTTTCAATAAGACATTGAGTATTCAAGTGAGATACAATAAATATAATTCTTCCTTGAATGTTACTCATTTATATGCGAGTTCAATGGAACTGTATGTAAATTACATCAGTAATCCATTTTTCTCATA
>NW_007815527.1:0-913 GCF_000696425.1 Galeopterus variegatus | reverse complement strand
TCCACTCAAAGAATTATTCAACTCCATCCTAAAGTACAATCCTATCATAACTGTGCTGTTTATTTGTCTGTTTTTAAATTCTCTGTTGACAGATTAAAAAAATTTAGTGCACTCATATAATTGAATACTTATACAGTATTTTTTTTTTAAATGAAGCTGGTTTATTTATTTGGTTATGGGAATAGCACCAAATAATATTAAGAAACTAGTTTTATTTTTATTGTATATGTTTTTGGGTTATTTTAAATTTTAACCAAATACTTACATTAAAAATATAATTTCTAATGGAAAAATTCTGCCTATGCAAGATGTTATAAATCTAAGAATTGAACCTCTAGATTCAGAATTAAAAATTAAAGAAATAAATGTTTGCCTTCTAAAATTCTATCTATATAAAAAGTGCATTAACAGGCAAGGTTTGGTGAAATTATGCCATTACTGAAAAACTTGGTTGTTACAAGATATGTATTCTACTCTGATTTTGTTAGTTGGGTGATATTGGAAAGTCTCTGACTTCTCAGCGTCTCAAGTTGCAATCTATAAATTGAAAACACTAAATAATATAATTCATTTTTAGAATTATATTATACATTGATAGAAATATTATTTCATACCCTGAAAATTGACAAATGAAATAAATGAATAAAGAACTTACATAATACACCTTCCATTGAAAAGGAGCTAAATATATATCTAAGAAACTAGGCTTGTTTTTATTCTATACTTTTTGAGTTATTTTACATTTTTTACAAACTATGTACTTAAAAAATATATTTTAATTTAAAAATTCTGCCAATGGAGTTCTCTCAGGGATTTTAAGAATCTAAGAATTGAGCCTCTAGCTGCAGGATTGAAAATAAAAGAAACAAATGTTTACCTTTTAAAATTCTTTCCATATAAAAAGTGCATTAAT
>NW_007815526.1:0-913 GCF_000696425.1 Galeopterus variegatus | reverse complement strand
TTCCTTCCTTCCTTCCTTCCTTCCTTCCTTCCTTCCTTCCATCCTTCCTTCCTTCCTTCCAAAGTTTATAAACAATGGCAGGAATCCTTAGGAAAAGTTTTATAATCCCTTGTTATTCACACTTTCCACCTTTGGCCCCTTCAGGAGTCAAATCATATTATGTATAGGAAAATGAGTGTTGAATTTGTTATAGCAGGTGGGTAAGAGGGTACATAGGGAAGAATTATTTTCTTTCAAATTCTCAGTTCAGAGGTTATCTTCTTAGCCATTTTATAGTATTATCTTTCTTAAGGGTATTTTTAAATGAAAGCAAATTTAAATTGGTATGTTTTCCATGACAAGAATGAGGTTTTAGGGAAGCCACTTTATAATAAGTTTATTCACTAATTGGTTAATTGATTAAGTAAATCATCAATAAACATGATGAGTTTCTATTCTGTGCAGGTCTCTCTGCTAGGTACTATGGAAGAGAAAAAGAGGATATTGTGATAGATATAGAGTCTGAAGGATACTTTTTTCCTGATTTTCCAATTGAAATAAAGGTCCAAGAAAGACAAAAATTAAATAACACCAAGTTATGTGCTAAGTATATTGACTTTATAGAAAAAAATGCAATTCTATGAAATTTGACCGGCCCTAGAAAATCTGGGACATAAGGTTGTTATGTACATTAAAACAGTTCCTGTCTTAGAGAAACTGATGTGCCAGCTGATGAAATAAAAATATGCAGAAAAATGTAGGTAGCCTACCTAAGGAGCAATGCTGAGCTCTAGAAGATAGTAATTAATTTTTTAATTAAAAATTTTTAGTTTTATGTCATTTTTGAGACCTACTTTACCCAAACAAATAAATAAAAAACATCTTTAATACACTTGTACGTTCTCTTCTTTATAATTATATCTCATTTGCAGCT
>NW_007815525.1:0-914 GCF_000696425.1 Galeopterus variegatus | reverse complement strand
TGGGCTCTGCCACCCCCTCCAGTGTCCTTTCAGTACTGGTTGCTCATCTAGGAACTGCCTCTCTGCCCCTTTTTGGTTTCTCTGTTCCTCTATCACTTATTTAACCAAATTCTCTGTGTTGAATTTGCTCTGCCTAAAATACCTAGGGTGGGTTCTGTTTTCCTGACAGATACACCTGCCTTGTCTGTGTTTTAGCAGCACTGGAGAATCAAGGGAGAAGATGCACCATGGAAAGTGAAAAGTGCCACAGGATTATTTTATGGAAACGTCCTCCTCTCTTCCATAACATACAGGCTTGTTGCGGGCATAGAGCTTAAAGCTCCCCAAAGGAAATGATATAATGTTTGAGATTTGCTTCAAAATGGTCCAAAGGCAGGAGGCTGGATGAAACAAGATTGTCCATGTGCTTGTTGATAACTGCGGAATCTGGTGATAAGTATGGACACGCTGGCAATGTACGCCCTTTCTACTTCTGTAAATGTCTGAAATTTTCCATTATTACAACAAATCAAAACCAAGAGGTAAAAGAAAACTATTCTGTTGGTGGTGGGGGTTTGGTATACCAGGTTCTACTGCAGAACCTTCTTTGAGGGCAATTTTAAATTAAATTAAAACTATACTTGTACATGGACCCAGTGACTCCAACACGACTAGAAGCACTGGCCCAAGAACCCAGAGATGCCTGGACAAGCTCCCCACTACAGCACTACTTGAGATAGAAGAGAACGTGTTAACTGGAGAGTTCTTCGTTAAAGAACCAGCTAAAAAATTTTTGATACATCCATAGACTGCAACCCTTGGCAGCCATTAAAAATAAAGAGGGCACGGGGCCGGCCCGGTGGCGCACTGCTATAGTGCGCCGCTTGTGAGTGCAGTGGCGCTCCCGCCGAGGGTTCGGATCCCACATACAGACC
>NW_007815524.1:0-914 GCF_000696425.1 Galeopterus variegatus | reverse complement strand
TACACACATCATTCAATCACTGTGGACAGATTTTCTAAGTATGCACCTGAAAGAAAGTGAACCAAGATGCTGGGTACTGATCAAGCTTTATTAAAGGAAAAGAATTTGCCGGGCTGTGCTCAAAGTGATGGGCAGCTCGGAGCTGCCCTCAAAATGGAGGACAGCACTAGATGTAGGGGTGGTAGAGCTTATACAGTGCTCCAAGGGCTGGCTGATACCATCAAGGAGGGCATTATGCTAATGTGGAAACTATGTAACCAGGGTGGAGAATTGGGCCCTTGCAGAAGCAAAAGGTTTCTGGGCCGGCCCGTGGCTCACTCGGGAGAGTGCGGTGCTGATAACACCAAGGCCACGGGTTCGGATCCCATATAGGGATGGCCGGTTCGCTCACCGGGTGAGCGTGGTGCTGACAACACCAAGCCAAGGGTTAAGATCCCCTTACTGGTCATCTTTAAAAAAAAAAAAAGAAGCAAAAGGTTTTTGTTTAAGTCAGGAGGCTTCTCATAAAGGGAAGGGGAGAAAGGTTTAGTGCTGGAGTGGAAGACAAGGCTGGTGGCTATTTCGTGCTTATTGTGTGCACAATGGCACTGGTCTCGTCCAAAATCCAACATTCTTGCCTTTTAAGTATAGGGAGATGGGAAAAGGGGCAAAGGTCTTGATCTTCTGAAGCTACTTCTTGCAGTAGATGGACGAAGATATGGATAAAAATAAAAGATTTATGTTAGCGAGTAAAACAGTTAGGTGGCAGGGTATTGGTTTCATGTGGGGAGGCTGTATTCCTTCAGGGAAGGGTTGCTCATTCTGAGGCACTGGTATCCTCCTCACAGGAACAGTTCAGTGACCTTTTGTTTTGTGAAAGCCTGCATACATTCCTGCAAGAAATTAGGGAAACACCAAAAGAGACAGGGACCAAA
>NW_007815523.1:0-914 GCF_000696425.1 Galeopterus variegatus | reverse complement strand
TCCTGAGGCCTTTTCCAACTTCACCTTTCAGAAGGTGGCACTCCCAACAGGTGGGGGGAGGCACCAAGGCCACTACCCATGTCACAGTGGCACACATGGAGCATACCTGAGGCCACAGTCAGGACGGATCTTGGCGGGAAATCCCAGCCCACCACCTGAGCTTTGTGTCTCCTTCACAGTCATGGGACACATAGGTCAATGGCTGGAGTTGACTGAATTTTTTAAAGCCAGTTGGTGTCAGAGAGAAAAAGCAAGAAGCGGCCAGGTGTGCACATGGCAAGTGATGAGTCCAGAATTTTGGAACTAAACGGCTGCTTCCGGAGACCTGGTTAAGTATGACAGGAAGTCCTGGGTGGTGTCACAGCTGACCAGCCAGGGGGCCTAGGGTGAGTCATTTCATCCATCAAGTCTCCAAGTCCCCTTCTGTAATGGAGCTAGCAATATCTGCCTCGTGGGCCTGTCATGCAGATCAGATGAAATGAGTCTGAGAAAAAGCTCCATAAACTGGGCAGATCTTCTAAATGCAAGGACCTGTTTTTATGACCTTATGGCAAAGTGTGATCTCCAGATCAGCATGGGCATTGTCCTCTGAAAAATACCACCATCCCTCTATTGACTCAGGAAATCACGTTCACATTTTAAATTCCCAAACTCCCTAGGCATCTGTTTTTCTGGCCCTCTAAGCATCTCCCATTTGGAGCCAGGTCTTCCCTAACAACCCAGTCCCCACCCCACCAGCACCCATACCCAAGTCAGATGAGATGCTACTCCCAGCCACCTCCATGTGGTCATGCCACATCCTGTAGCCCTCCCCTCTAGAAGCCCTCCCTCCTCACCCTCCACAGGGAGGAGGTGGGCCATTTCATTATCAGTGCCCCTGCTGGATTGAAAGCCTGCAGGCTGGGACTGTCCTT
>NW_007815522.1:0-914 GCF_000696425.1 Galeopterus variegatus | reverse complement strand
CTCAAAAGGTGCAGTAAACTGCTAAATTCTGATAGAAATTCCATCTTTTTGGCCAGAGGAACCAGGAAAAGGAGCCCCTGGTGGGAGGACAGTAAAGGAATAAAACCAGAGTGGAGAGAGCCAGACAAAGGAGATCCTCTAATTCTGTGTATCAACCCACAGGCTCACTTCTAAGCTACATATGTGTGGGACAAACTCCAACCAGCAAAGTAAAAGTTTAGGGCACTGAACTGAGATTTGAACCACTGCCCACAAAAGGTGAGACAGAACCTGCCATCTGAACCTAACTGGGTTGACTGTCTGCTAAAGCACAAGTTCAGTATTCTTCAGCCTCTACATAACTTAACATTCATGAAGTCAGTATAAAATCCTAAATTATCTGACAGGCAAAGAACCAAGAAAATGTGACCAATTTTCCTCTTAAGTTCTTTACGATATGTAGGACAGTTGAAAGCAAAAGCCATAACATTGTTTGGTGGGGTTCTCAATGTATATAGATGTAATCATATGACAACTACTGCATAAATGCCAGTGGTGGTTGCGGTAAAGGAACCTATATGGTTGCAAGGCATCTACAGTTTAAATTGATCATTTAAAAATATACACAGCTTAGTTACATCAATTATACCTCAATGAAGGTGAAAAATAGACAACAAAAACGCTGTATGAAAGAACTCTACAAACTTGTTATCACAGAAGAATGGGGAATTACTTTTTATTGTTAATATTATTATTAGTGTGGCAACACCATGCCTATAAGACAGAATAATGGCAATGCTGACCTCTCCAATCATAGACAGCTTACATCCTGTCTTCAAAGTATTTGTGTCTAACCTTCATTTTCTGAATGCATCAATAGTCAAACCTTGTGTGCAAAATGGCAAGATGTATTTTATTTTGAAGTTTCTGCTTGG
>NW_007815521.1:0-914 GCF_000696425.1 Galeopterus variegatus | reverse complement strand
TTTTTTTCTAATCTATTAAATAACTCTGGATGTAAATTTCATTATTTTCATTTTGAAGATGAAGAAAGTGAAGTTTAGAGAGGCTAAGTAACATACCCAAGATTACAAAGACAGTGATAACGTTGTTGGGATTCTTATCACGGTAGGTCTGCATTCATCCCCTATGTATTCATACCTGTCATAACCCGACGGGAAGCAAGAAACTGGAACCTCAGAGATGATCTGGAATGTGTAACTTATACAGTGGGTAGGTAGCTTTTGTGGAAGCCAAACTATTTTACCTTTATATATAATTTCAGAATGTATTAAGTACTTATGCTCATATCACTTTGTTAAATCTTCATCCAAACCTTATGGGATATTATCTCTATTTTTACAGTCCAGAGGATTTATAGATAACTTTATTGGATCAGAAAGATTGGAAAACCTGCCTCAGAATAGAAATAGCATAGCCAGAGCTAATCACAAGATTTTTGTGGATTCCATCACATGATTCAACATACTAAAGATAGCAAGAAATCGTAAAAGACTAAAGAGAGAAGGAGGCAGCTGATGGGCTTTAGCTAACACTATGGAAACAGAATTGAAAGTCAAATATGTGCTAAAATGTAATGCATATAGCATGTACATCCAAAGAACATATATAGCAACATTTCAGTGGTGATTGGATGTGGTTTCCATAGCAATATGACTTATTTTCAGTAGAATTTGTCAACTTAAATAGTAGGCTTCTTCTCATTAAGAGAAACAAATCAAAAGTGCATCCATATTTGTTTTTCCATTATACACAAATCGTAATGCTTGGTTATGGCAAGGAGACAGTAATTTCCATCACAGGACAAACAGAAAATAAGGTTCCCCTTGATAGTCTGGAACAAAGTGGATTCATGTTGGTGGTGAGGGGCTGCAGCACA
>NW_007815520.1:0-914 GCF_000696425.1 Galeopterus variegatus | reverse complement strand
CTTTAAAATAAATTATATACGCTTTAAAGTACACTTTTTTTAAGAGGTTGATTGTCGGGCCAGCCTCGTGGCGCGCTCGGGAGAGTGTGGTGCTCCCGCCGTGGGTTTGGATCCTATATAGGGATGGCCAGTGAGCTCACTGGCTGAGCGCGGTGTGGGCAACACCAAGCCAAGGGTTGCGATCCCCTTACCGGTCACAAAAGAAGACAAAAAAAAAAAAGCGCTTGATTGTCCATGCTATTTCAAAGTGAATTCATCACTTAATTGATCAACAAGACCAGGAATGAAGACTTTGGTGACAGACTGCAACTGGCAAACTGTGCATGCCCTTTTGTAGCTCTATGGCTGGCTTTGTGCAGCTCAGGTATATTTTGAGGCTGGATTTCCTCATACATAACATAAAGATGATAATATTTACTTCCTGCACTACTGAATGAGTTCAATTAGATAATGCTTTTAAAATATCACAGACCCTAGTAGTTAACAGGCAATAAATTCCCACTTTTTCTCTTTTCACCAGTCTCTAAGTGTCATGTTTTTAATTGTATTAATTTTGCTTTTGTGAATCTAAGTTTAAATATTATATTTTTTTAAAATTATTATGTTTCCAATGTTATGTTTCTAACTACGTTTATCACAACACGATCTTTGTAATGACTAGAAAACTTTTTCTGAGTATTTATATGAGCAAGTTTATCTATCTTCTGTCTAAATAGGGGGATGGAGGAAAACAATTATCTCTTTGCTTGTAGAGACATGACAGGATCTTATGAAGGTTGATCGAAGTATTTGATTTAAGAAAATTACTTTCCTACATTAAGAAAGGTGTTTATTTAACAACTTGACTATTAACTACCAGGCATGGTAATTTCTTCATTCTACCAGCTGTTCACATTTAATATTTGCATAATAGT
>NW_007815519.1:0-914 GCF_000696425.1 Galeopterus variegatus | reverse complement strand
AGAGTAGAGTAGTGTTTGCTTTTTTATTTTATAAAGCACTATATGAAATGAGGATATTTCCTTTGACTTGGCCAGTTATCATATTGTTTCTGAGTCTGGATCAGCTTCCAATATTTGATTATGTGTTTCAATGTTGTGCAGTATCTCCAAGAGTGCTTTTAATGTGAATTTTTTTCTGGCATCACTTCCTCTGGGATATCTTCATCCTTTTTCTAAACATTTTTCTCACTTATGTCAGTAAATTTGCCTTCACTAAGTCTCTCTGTCTTCATATGTAGAGTCCCTTGAATGGCAACCGTGTCAATATTCCAATGACTAATGGTCAGCTATTTCTTCTATAACTCCATTTAATTTGGATTTTACTGCCAGGTTATCACTCTTTCTTTCTTTGTGCACTTTCGTTTCTGTTGGCCAATTTCCTCCCTTGATTATTCATTTTAATAAAATATGATGTGAGTTTATTATTGAGAATAAGAAGACAACATAACTATAGGCTTTCTAGTTAGTGCATTAACTGAATTATAGATGTGCAGATTTTGAGAGACGTGACATGTTTGGTCACTATGATGTACATCTGGTTTCACATAATGACTTTTGGACTTAAAAGCTAGCAGCTAGCAGTAAAGTTTGTATTTCATGGAATTACTTAGTATATTGTGGTAAATGAATGCTTATGTCTAACTAACCACTAAACAAACCATAGTAAAGGAACCCTATGTGTATAGGGACCACAAAATGTGAGGCCTACCAGTGCTGGATATTTTGGCATATTCTTCTGTACTTGTGCTTTGCCTGAATAAACCTTTGATTCTGGTTATTTTCTCTTGATAGATTTCCAAAAGCTTACATTTTGCAAAAGTTCCCTCCTGAAAGGCATACCTATTTGTATTTTATAAAATAATATTAGTATGGGA
>NW_007815518.1:0-914 GCF_000696425.1 Galeopterus variegatus | reverse complement strand
GCCCTCGACGGCACGTCGCCCCCGCCCGCCAGGGCCACGTCGCCCCCAACCCGGCTCACGTGGCTCCCGAGCCTTCCTGGCCTCGTGTCACCAGGCGGAGCCAGAGCCCCGCGGCTACGGAAGGGCCGTGGGGACAGACGGGCCACCTGCTGTGAGCGCCCTGACCGCAGCCCGAGCACGGTCCACTCTGTCGCCGGCCCCCGGCCCTTCTGCGGGTCCCGGGCTCCGGGCTCTTCCTCTCACTCCCCAGGGGTGGCTCGGCCACCTCCTGTCACTCTCAGCAGGGGAGACACTTAAGGACTCAACACAGGAAGCCCCTCAGGTCCCCCGCGCTCTCGCGTCCCCTCCGTGGCCACCTGTGGGCTCGGGTTCGGGGAACGCTCCCAGGGATGCCTCTGAGGGGGACCTGGCAGGACCTGCAGAAGTCTCTGTTGCTCACAAGGACGATTTCTAACGCACACCCATGCATTGGCTTTTCCTCCTCCCCTTCCTCGCTGTCCCCGCTCCCCAGGTAAACCACCTGCACCCAAGTCCCTGTGTCAGGCTCCCCCTTCAGCTGCACCCAAACTCTAATCGCCCACAGCTGCACCCTGAGCTCCAGCCAGGTGGCCGTCTGGTGACCCAGCCTCCCTACCCAGCTCTCTCCACCGGGGACAGCTGTGCCTCCTGTGTGCCCAGCCTTGCGCTGTGTGCCCAGCCTTGCGCTGTGTCCCCACTGCTGGAGGGGGTCTCTGACTGACCCTGGACACCTCCCCCTGGACATGGCCTGCACATGTAGGCACAGCAGAGCCTCACACTGTACTCCCTGCATTTTTACCCCTTCTCCATTATTATCTTTCTCCATTGAAGGCATTGCTCCTTCAGCCTTCAGACCCTGGCGAGCCTCGGGCTTCAGCTTGCCCTGAGAGCCTTGT
>NW_007815517.1:0-914 GCF_000696425.1 Galeopterus variegatus | reverse complement strand
AAAAAAAAAAAAAAAAATCCCAAACTGGCATGCCCAGAGGGCAAAAAATCAGAAAAACCAGAACCACCATGAGTGTGCATTAGTGAAATGTTCATTCTTTGTGAGCCGCTCCGCTGCGTGCCTAAGCACCCTCCTCTCAGTCACAGATATTAATTCCTCCCGTGATTCCACAAGAAGCCTGGTGACTTGAAGGGCTGAGCTTTTCCACAGGTGGCAGAATCCCCTTGAGGAGCTACACGTGGACTTCCAGAGCAGCTAAAGCCATCAACACAAAGATTTGACTGTCATCTGAATCCTCTTCTCTCTTCTAATAGCAAACCAGACTCTAAAAGGTGAACACCCTTTTCCTATGACCACCAATTTTCCCATGACAGGCTTTCGCAACTCCCCAGGAAGACATGGGTTTCTAATAACATTAATTCACATCATGCAGCCTTTGAGGTAAGCAGATGCATGGGAGGTGGCATTATTTATTTTTTAAAAATCTCTCTCTTGTCAGTGTGGTTTCATTTGTGCAACCAGGAATTTCTCTTTGGTAGAATTTCCAACACAGAAGGATCTCTGATTGTAGTTAGACAGGAGGCTGTCTGGGACAACACACACTCACAAGCCAACCAGAAGCCATTGCTGCGGCTAAGCTTATTCAAAAAGACACAACAAAAGAACGGAATGAGACAGCCCAAGACGTGGTTCTTCCGTATCAGAATAAGACAACCAGATGTTTAAGTAATGATTATCCCTGGGAGAGCCACGTCAATTCAAGCAATGTTTGAGGAGCACTTACTAAGAGCTAGGACAGAGAGAAGTGTGAAGGAAACAAAGAGAATGAGGCGAGGTTCTGCCTGGGTGGAAGATGGACATCAAACCAGTAGCTAGAGCACACGGTAAGGATTACAAAAGAAGGAATATAGCCA
>NW_007815516.1:0-914 GCF_000696425.1 Galeopterus variegatus | reverse complement strand
CCACAGTGGCCCAACCTCCTTGTCCATGCTTGGCTGAAGCACGGGCACATGACATATGCTGGCCAGTTGGAACCTGAAGAGAGGTTGGCATCTGGACCAGTTCCCTCACTCCTACAGGTGCGAGCTTCTTCCTGTGACACCTGAACTCCTGCAGCCATCTTGTCACCATGTGGAGAGCTAGTCTACAACAAAAGCCCACAACACAAGGAAGACTGAGCAAAGAGAATTACAGCTTGAACCCTGACAATTCTGGGCCCAAGCCATTCTATCTCTGGACTTCTCGGGCGAGATAGCTCCATCTTGTTTAAGCCAGTTAAGTGGACTTTTCTGTTCTCTGTCATCAGGAAATTTTTAGCTGATTCAAGGATACAAAAGTCCCTCCACTTTTCTTTTCCCATAGCCATGAGGATTTTGACTCAAGTACACATGAGTCATTCCTGTTCGGTATAATGAGAAAGTAGGGCCCGAGGCATGGGGAGAGGAGAGGGGGACAGAGACAGCAGCAGAGGGTCCAAGTCCGCAGTGCAGCCTCGGGGGAGAGAGGGAGCCCCAGCGTCCGCGCTGCCCTGCTAATGTGCGTTTAGGGGTTAGGGAGATAAGACCACGGAAGGGGTCCCTAGGGCCTGAGAAAGGGAAAAACACTTCTTATATCATAAAAAATTTAAAAGTATTCACAAAAAAAGATAAAAATAATTTAAAGGAAAAAAAGCATTGAAAACAAAAATGAAGATAATTTTTAAAAAAAGAAAAAAGCACTGACGATTGGATATAATCGTGTTTGGATGCAGAGTATTGTCAACACAGAGACAGAAGGAATGACAGTAACAAACGAGAGGGGTTCGTGAAAATTCTCTAGCAAGCAAGAGCCGATGAAAGGAAGTTTACTCCCCGTGATTATTAACGAGGCGTGTAAA
>NW_007815515.1:0-914 GCF_000696425.1 Galeopterus variegatus | reverse complement strand
CCTATATTTTCTGTTTAGTACCTGTATAAATTTCTTGTTCCAGCTTTTGTATTTTTTAACCTCCACAATTTCTATTTGCTTTTTTTAAAAAAAATTATATTCTTTTTTAATATTCTCTATGCCATACTACATTATTCTTCTACTTTCATTTACTCCTTTAAACATGATATTTTTTAGTTCTTTGAACATATTTAAGTAGCTTATTTGCTGCTTTTGTATAATAATTCAAATTCCAAGACCATCTCACATTTAGGCCCAGACCACACCTTGGGAAAATTTCCACACCTAATGGAAAATTGTCTGGGAATGAGATTGCACAGTTGTATCAATGACTGAACAGTACTGTGAAGGCTACTCTATTACTTCAACATGACACAGCAAAATGTCAGATTCTAGGGGGTATTAGATAATGATTGAGGAGCAAGATACTTGGAATATCAGCAGGTTTTCTAGAGGATACTACACAATTTTTGCCAGAATTTTAAGGATAAAGATTGTAGAAAACTACTTTTTAAAGCCCCATGAACAAATGTCCCCCATAACTGTACAATGATGGCTAGTCACGTTAGCCACAGGTCATTTTTTCTCCTCTATCTTTTCCTCCCTAAAGGGGGAACTAGGTGAAGAAGCAATAAAGTAACTTCTATAGGATCCGAAATTGTGATAAGGCTAATATACACACATACACCTACAGTTATGTATATTTAATTTATGGAGAAGAGAGAGTGATAGTACTCTCCTTTGTGTCAATAATGACAGTGCTTTGAGTCACCAGGCTTACAAAGTGTGACAAGTGTACAAGATTTCTTAAGCTGAAAAGGGAGGCCTAGAAGAAGACTCAGCAGTCTCTGTCCTCAGGAGTGTAAAGCAATAGCCCGTACTGGGCTTAGTGGGAAAATCATTTTAAACTCCAA
>NW_007815514.1:0-914 GCF_000696425.1 Galeopterus variegatus | reverse complement strand
AGGCTAGGAGCAATCATTACATTTTATTATTTTGTGGCTTATAGATAGTGCCAGGGAGATAAGCAAGCAACTAAATTGATTTTACACCTGTGTGCACACACAAAACAGCAATTAGGAAATAGTTTATAGCAGATTTTGACATGTATGAAATTATAGACCCAATTACTTTTTACAAGTCAATATTATAGACCCAATTACTTTCTACAAGTCAACTCATGACAGTCATTTCAAACAAAGCAGATCCTGGAATCTGTTCCTTAGGGATATGGTTGACAGAATGTCAGTGTACTTAAACCTCATTTCATTTTCTGGAGATCAGATTTGAGAGGGTGAGCTGAAAGAGTAGATTGAAGATGTTAATTTAAATTAAGGATTTGTGATTTTAAGGGTTGCTTCCTTTAAAAAAACATGTGCAGTCAGTTAAATAGCCTCTACTCTCCAGTGGGTTGTAATAGAGGAAATGCTATTGTAGGTATTCAGAGATGTTAGTGCTAACCTTGATGGGCGCGACACCGAGGGTTGCGATCCCGTTACCGGTCAGTAAAAAAGACATAAAAAAGGAAAAAAAAAACCCCCAAAACAAAAAAAACCCAACTAATTTATCACAAGAAAATACCGGATTCAGTGTTCAGCGTAATTGCTAAGGCATCAGTAAAATTAGTGGAGGCAGATAGTCCCATGTAAAGGCTTTCACTTCTATTCATAAATGTATATCTGTTACAGAACTTGCCCTCTTGCCATAGACATGCAGAAAACTAGATAAAATACACAAAACAATGGCCTTCGAATATTGAGTAGTGGGAAATATAGGACTGTGATTCACAAGAGAAGTCAAACACATAGGGTGAACCCTATGTGTACCTCAACTTTCTTTCTGGAAATACCTTCTCTACTGTGATGCTGGGAGGAAGCAC
>NW_007815513.1:0-914 GCF_000696425.1 Galeopterus variegatus | reverse complement strand
TATCCCTCATACCAGTGGAAACTCTGTTACCTTCATAATCTTTTCTTACAACTAATCTGAAAGAGTTTATAATCCTTTCCTCCATGGAGTACTTTTTCCTTGTGGATGCTTTCTTCCTTTTTCAAAAAATTTAACCTAGCTGGGACAGTTTATCCACTAGCACAGAAATTAAAACCTAATATATCTACAGCAGAGATTGGACTGGTTCTCCCTCCAAATAGAGCTTTACTGTCAGCTGTTGCAACTGAATGGCTCAGCCTGCCTTTAGGACAGAATGGCCCCAACAGACTGCAGGCAGGAAGCTTCTTTTGTTTCAGAGGCCTCTGGGGCTGTCTTTCCCTGCCATAAACTTGATTGCTTCCTGTGATGTATCTGGCAAACAGACCAGCACCCCTTTAGCTCCCTCCTGTTTGGTCAACCAGGACTACCAAAGCCTGCTGCTTTGCTTTCAGTGGATTTGGGTGATTAACATGAGTTTGCTCTTGCCTTTTGCTAATGCTGCCCAGGAGAAGGAGGTGAGTGGGCCTTCTGGGACAGCGTGGAAGCAGGCATGACTCACTGGGCTTCGAAAATTGTGGTTCACCAGTGTCCTTGCGTGCACGAAAAGTCCTCACGACTCCTGAAGGGGAGGTTTTATTTACCTTATCCCCATGTAGGATATTTCAGATGAGGCATTTCCAGTTTGACTTACGCTAGGATTGCCGGGGTTTAATTATTCCCCTTTCCTGTTGGTTTTATGACCACAGTTGCAAGGAGACAATACTGGAAAGTTTGTGGAAACCCCTCCTTTCCCGCCCCTCCTGCAGTGAAGACAATTGCTGAACAACAAACACAGAAAGGGAGTTAAAAAAACAACAAAAACACAAGAAACCTTGCTCTAGGCTGGCTCTTGGCAGGAAGACTGAGCTGGGGAA
>NW_007815512.1:0-914 GCF_000696425.1 Galeopterus variegatus | reverse complement strand
TTCTCAAATTGTTCCATTTGGGAAAAGATACTTTGTGCTGTACTTAAAGCATTTCTGTGTTAACTTATGCTTTTTTAGATAAGAAAAAAAATCTATTCAATCATTCTTAAATATATTTAAAAACATTTTATAATGGCCCTAAGCCATTGTTACTAAATTTAGTCAAGTAATGTACTGCAGACACAAAGATAATATCGTGTTTCCTCAATGTGTGTGTCACTCACAGATGTATCATTATTCCAGCATTCAAGTTTCTTTAATACCCAAGGCCTAAATGGGCTGCTCTTAATTCTTATTTTGGTGTTTCTGATATTCTACCCTCTGTTCTGCCATTTGATATTATTCCCCATGATACAATAGAATGTTGAGCTGAATAGTATTGCCAGATCTGATGGCTTTGATAAAAATGTTTCTGCTTCCAAATGTAATTGTCAGGATTTGGATAAACTTGAAACACTGAATCATCCTAGTCTTCCTAGGAACAATTCTTTTCCAAGTAGGAAACCCAAGGTCGTATCACTGGGTATTACTTTGAGTTGTTCTTCCTACCAGCGTGGTCTTGGGGCTCGGGTGAAGCTGTCCTGAGCTTGGCTTTCTGAGTAGGTGATGGGGGAATTTCTGAGTAGGTGATGGGGGAGGCCCTGGAGAAAAGGAGAGTTTATTAAATTTTCTCTCCTAAGTGAGGGTGGTTGCTGCTCAGTGCATGTCCCTTCTTGCCGGGGACCAGCCCCAGCACAGAGATTGTAAAGGTCCCCACTGGTAAGGGATCCCCCAAAAGGGAGGAAGGGCAGCGTCGGCGATGGAGCGGACAGCAAACACACAGACTCAAAGGATCTGCCGAATGCTGGGACAACAAACACACAGACTCAAAGGATCTGCTGAATGCTGGGACAACAAACACACAGACTCGAGGG
>NW_007815511.1:0-914 GCF_000696425.1 Galeopterus variegatus | reverse complement strand
TAGGAAAAATTAAACATTTTTTCAATATTAAATATGAACATATATATGTATATATATTTATGTGTGTGTGTGTGTGTGTGTGTGTGTATTCTTTAGAAGGTAAATAGAGGCCCCCTTTTCCTAATTTTCTAAGAGATTTTCTATATAAACAGTTTCCAAATTTTGTCTGATTTTTTTTCTATACCAATTGAGGTGATTGTGTAATTTTTTTTCTTCTTTAATTAGATGAAGTGTTCTAATTGTATGGATTGAATCCTATAAACTCTTACTGTGTTATTTTCTGCATTTCTGTCATCTATTGAGGTGGAGTAAAGTCTCTACCATAACATGGAGTTGACTTTTCATCACTTTATTTCATCAATTTTTGATCTATCTATTTTGAAATAGTGTTTTGGGTATGTACTGTTTC
The DNA here is from genome assembly GCF_000696425.1 of Galeopterus variegatus. Classification (NCBI taxonomy): domain Eukaryota; kingdom Metazoa; phylum Chordata; class Mammalia; order Dermoptera; family Cynocephalidae; genus Galeopterus; species Galeopterus variegatus. The sequence goes on along the minus strand of NW_007815511.1, from coordinate 505 downwards.
AGGATTTTAATAACTTCCAGATGGATTGTCTCATTTATCCTTACAAAATGTACCTCTTTATCTCTGGCCTTCAAGTTCAGGCCAGATTTCTTTTACTCAGTCTTTGCAAGATGTGTGTTTTCCATCCTTTCAATTTCAAAGACATTTTATTTTCTTCTTTTAGATGTATATTTAACAAGTAACATAAAACTTTGATTTTTATCCTGTTTGATGATCTTAATATTTTACTTGGAAAAATATGTAATTTACATTTAATGCATTTACTTTTAAAGTTAAAGTTAAATCTATCATCCTTTTCGCCATTTTCCTCCTTTCTTGCTTTCCTTTAAAGTAGTAATATTTTATTATAGATTTTCCTTAAATTAATTTGTTAATTATGCAACAATTTACTATACAGCAGCTATCTGCAACTGATTGGCATCTGATACAAAATATTAGTTTTTCTACTTCATGAAAAACAGAAACAGTTGGATTCTTTAATTCCATTTACACTATTTTTGTCCTG
>NW_007815510.1:0-914 GCF_000696425.1 Galeopterus variegatus | reverse complement strand
TTTTTTTTTTTTTTTTTTTTTTTTTTTACTACTGAACTTCATATAGAGTAAGTCATGTTAATATTTTTAAACAGGCTCTGTAGGAAGTCTCTGAGTTGAATCTGCATGTCCTGAGGCTCGCGGTGGGTAAAGGCAAGAAGGTGAAGGTCGGGGACTTATTCTGATACTGACCCAGGTGGTCAAGGAGCTGCCATTTTCATGAGTAGGACCTGGGGTGTGCCTAACACCAAGATCCCCTTATGTGACATGGGAAGGGACTGACTCTCCAGTAGCTGTATAGCTAAGGACTGACAAGGAAGCCACAACTGTGTTAGGAGAGCAGGTTCCACATGGAAAGGAACTTTCTGCCCTTGACTTTTGGGATGTGAAATAGCTACAACTTCAACACTTGTCTCAACACCACCCAGTACGTGACCTACCATTTGGCTGTGTAAAGCTGAGCCTTGACATGTCTTTCTTTTTTTTTTTTTTTCAGTTACTGCTCTATCACTTATCCCTAGAACAGTACTTAGTAGGTAAGTAATACATATTTGTCAAATAAAAAAATAAATAAATCTCATCCACTCCATGGTAGCTATAATGGCTTAAATTATGTCCCTGCAAAATTCATACAATGATGTCCTAACCTGTAATACCTCAGAGTGAGACCTTATTTGGAAACAGTCATTTCAGGTGTAATTAATTAAGATGAAGTCATATTGAAGTAGGGTGGGTCCTGAATCCAATATGACTGGTGTCCTTATGAAAAGGAATGCTTTGTGAAGATGAAGGCAGAGATCAGGGTGATCGCGAAAAAAAAGACAAGAAATGCCAGAGATTGCCAGGAAACCACCAGAAGCTGGCGGGGAGACCTAGGACAGACTCTCTCTCACAGCCCTCAGAAGGACACCTTAATGTAGGACTTATCGCCAGAA
>NW_007815509.1:0-914 GCF_000696425.1 Galeopterus variegatus | reverse complement strand
ATCCATTGCCGGACACGAAAAAAGACAAAAAGGAAAAGAATATATATATTATCTGTTTCAATTATGAAATTTGTTTTCTTTTAAAGGTCACTTACCTTTTCTTCTTAAAAACTTCTTTCTCTACTGATCTCAGGCTCAGTTTTGCTTATCTGTAACAAAAGATGAAGAATCTCTAATCTGTGATCTTGCCCTTCCAGCATTTTACCCTGGAGTCATTACGAAGAAGGTGAGGAGAAAAATATCACTGGTTATGGTCCCTAAAAGAAATGGTTAGAGGAAAACCTATGTCAGAACAAAAATGAAAGAGTTCTCATTGGTGTGTGAAATTGGAGAAAACTGGCCCAGATGTTTTACGAATACTGCCCAGCCCTACTATTATGCTGGAGTCTCCTGAAGCAGCATCCTAGCAGAATAAGAAATAGCAACATGGCGAATGCAACGAAACTATGCAAAATTCTGAACGCTGGGAATAAAAAGATGAGCAAGGCAAAGTTCCTGGACTTCAAAGAGTTCACAGCCTGATATGTAAACAAATAGATTACAGGAATAATATAAGGGTATACAGAACATTTATGTAAAATTTAAAATGTTTGGTGGATTTAAAATGGACATAAATTTTTTGACACTCCTCCTATTGTAAGATAGATCTATTTTCCTCCTCTTAATTCTGGGCTGTGCTGTAACCACTCTGAGTGCAAAGGAAGTTTCACTATATCATTCTAAGCCTAGTTTTAAGCAGTTTGGCATCTTTCTGCCTTGCCCTCTTGGACTCCTATCCTGCCATGTAAGAAGCCCTATTCCTTGCTGGAGAGACCATGTGGAAAACCCTTGAGATTACATGGAGAAAGAGAGGGGTTGATCTGAGCCCTGCCCTTTGGCCATCTTTATCAATGTGCCCAGCTTTTAAGTGAAAC
>NW_007815508.1:0-914 GCF_000696425.1 Galeopterus variegatus | reverse complement strand
TGCATGTGTTTGAATCCGAGTTTAACCTCCTATTAGCTTTGCAGGTTTGGTCAATTTAAATTATCTCTGTACTTCAGTTCCCTTATCTGTAACATAGAGATGATAATAATAATACCTCCTCCTCCTCCTCCTCATCATCATTGTTGCTGTTGTCAAAGATGTTAAGTGCACTTAACAGTTGCCTTGGATAGAGAAGCTCAAAGTCCTGACCAAACTATGAACCATTTTGAGAGTCATTAAAACAGCAATATTGGAAATGGATGCCAGTAGCCAGAGTTAGCAATGGTGTGAGCATCTGACACAATCACGTTCTGGTGGTAGGAGGGCAAATGAGTATAATTCTTGGTGGTCAGTTAGGAGATCTGTTATCAAAAATCCTAAAAAGGTGCAAATCGTTTGACCTAGGAGTTCTTTGTCTAAAAACAGTATGACAAATGCCTAAACTGTGTACAAGGACATGAAATGAAGATATTAAAAATACAGAGAGATTTATTTTTATGGACATGGAAAGATTTGATAACAATAAAATAAGTGAAAAAAGCAAGCTACAAACACTATAGGAAGCTTTCATTAAAAATGTCCTCAAATAAATTAATTTTTTAGTTTATTTAAAGACAGAGGTAATACGTTAACATTCTACTTTCACAATTTGCTTACACTTTTGTTTCGTGGGTTTTTTTTTTTTTCCCCCTTTTTTTGTCTTTTTTCGTGACCGGTAATGGGATCGCAACCCTCGGTGTCGCGCCCGCACCGCGCTCAACCAGTGAGCGGACCGGTCTCTATATGGGATCCGAACCCTCGGCGGGAGTGCCGCCGCGCTCCCAAGCGCCGCACTCTACTGAGTGCGCCAACCGGGCTGGCCCGTTTTGTGTTGTTTTTTGATATTTAGGCATGGTTTTGTTCATTAATATCCA
>NW_007815507.1:0-914 GCF_000696425.1 Galeopterus variegatus | reverse complement strand
ACACACACACACACACACGCACACACACACACGTGTACACACACGTGTGCACACACAGACACACACACTAGAATATCAATCTTGAGCTAAACCTTGACCTCTCTCTGAGAAAAGAAAAAGTCTTCGTAAGCATTGTAAAGCTTTACCTGTCACCCTTGTCCCTTCACTGAAACACGTTAGACTTGAATGAAATGTGTGTAGTTCAGACAGCCTTTTGTCAGTTTTGCCATATGTAAAATGGTAAGTCACTGTGAAGGAAAAAGAAGAATTAATATGCACCCATTCTTTTGCTATAGAGTTTTGTGCTTTATATCTCTCCCAAGTTGGCTTCCCTCCAACCACTAGAAGTCCTTCTCCATGCAAACCCAATAGAAACCATTCTGAAATATTGTGTGCTTGTGTTCCTTTATCTTATTTTTTTGTTTATATATCTGCCCATTATTTTTGGCTCTTTCCCCACTAGAATTTAAGCTCCATATTCTAGGCAGAGGCGTCACTTACTTTCTACATCAACTAATCACAAACACCTAGAACAATGACTGTCACAAAGTCATCAATAGATATTTGATGACTCTCTGGATGTCTGTTTCTTGTTAATTTTAATAATGAAGCAAGCTCACAGGTTATTTTGATGCTTTCTAAATATTTCTGACTGCAGGTAGTGAGAGATAAACATATGCGGTAAATAACAACCACGGGAAGACCTTAAACACTTAGAGACATTTAAAATTTCTCAAGTGAAAGTTAACTTCTGTGTTCTTGATATGCACATTGGCAAGACCTGTTCTCTCTCAGGTCCTGACTTGATTCTTCACTCATTTCTTTTTTGTCCTCCTACAACAGAAGCTCAATACTGACATGCCTTTTTACTTTTCTCTTAGCCCATGTTTTGGAGTACTGAATTTGTGTTTCTT
>NW_007815506.1:0-914 GCF_000696425.1 Galeopterus variegatus | reverse complement strand
ACTTTCTTTTTACTGCATAATTGCTTGATTTCTATGTATATTCTGGATATTAGTCCCTTGTTGGGTGCATAGTTAGCAAAAATTTTCTCCTACTCTGAAGGTTGTTCTTTCACTTTATTGATTGTTTCTTTTGTTGTCCAGAAACTTTTTAGTTTGATATAGTCCCATTTGTATATTTTTCCTTTTGCTACTTGTGCTTTGGGGCTCATGTTCATAAAGCCTGTGCCCTGACCTAACTGCTGAAGTGTTTCACCTATATTTTCCCTTAGTCATTTTACAGTATTCGATCTTATGCCTAGGTCTTTAATCCATTTGGAGTTGATTTTAGTGTATGGTGAGAGAGGCATATCTAGTTTCATTCTTCTGTATATGGATACCCAGTTTTCCCAGCACCACTTGTTGAAGAGGCAATCTTTTCCCCAATGAAGATTTTTGTTGCCTTTGTCTAATATCAGTGGGAGGAGTGATTTGTGAGTTGTCTATGCTACTCCACTGATCTGAATGTCTATTTTTATACCAGTACCATGCTGCTTTGGTTACAACAGCTTTGTAGTATAATTTAAAGTCAGGCCAAGTTATGCCTCTGGTTTTGTTTTTTGTTTTTTTGTTTTTTTGTGGTTTTTTGCTCAGGATTGCTTTGGCTATTTGGGGTCCTTTAAAGGGGAGTTAATACCAATTGTCCTCAAACTATTCTGAACAAATGAAACAGATGCTACTCTCCCAAATTCATTCTATGAGGCCAAAATAATTCTCATACCAAAATCAGATAAAGACACAACAAAAAAAAAAATTATAGGTCATCAATATCCGTGATGACCCTAGATGCTAAAATCCTCAACAAAATATTAGCAACCAGAATACCACAACATATTAAAAAATATATACATTATGATCTAGTGGGATTTATCCCACGG
>NW_007815505.1:0-914 GCF_000696425.1 Galeopterus variegatus | reverse complement strand
TGCTTGCCAATACTTTAGTAATGCCTTGGCAATTAAAGGACAAAATCAAGACCCTTTGTCATCATCTGGTAACTTTCCCATCTCCTCCTTCTCTACCACACTTCCTGCTCAGCGGTGGCTTTGTCTTGCCTCCAGACCTTTACAAATTCTGTCCCCATTTTCTAATCTGTACCTTCATATTCCTCGAGCCCTACAGATATAAATATATACCTTTGTGAAATATAGGCTCAAGCATCTTTTTCTATGTGTAGCTTTCTCATTCTCCTCTAGGGTTTTTTTGTTTTGTTTTGTTTTAAATAAAGCCATATAGGTGTAGTGCCAAAGATAAACAAACATACAAAGGCCCATCGAAAATTTAGTGGAAAGCTGTTACATTTTTAAGAGACTACTTAGGGCCTACAGAAGTCTTGCTAAAATGAGGGCGAGGCGGAGCTCTTCTTTATATTCCCACAAAAATTTAGAAATAGCTTTCATTAGACCTCTTACCGAATCATATTATTGTTGTTTCAGACATTTGCATAGCTATCTCTGAACTGCGTTGTTAATGTTTTTCAGAGAAAGACTATGTTCCTAGTCCCTGGCTTATTACAGATTTTTACTAATATTTGATAAGTTGTTTTGAATTTCATGAATATGACATTTGGTCTCTGAGCACACAATAGTCACAAAAGGGAAACATGGGCCCGCCAAGAACAAGGAGTAGCCTCCCACCAGCTGTGCACAGGTGGCAGTGGCAGGTAGGGGGAAAGGAGAGTTTCTAGAAGCAGCTGTATTTCTGTGCATTTTCAGAGGAAAAGTTCTCATAGATCAGGCAAGTGGGGCGATGTTGTGTCAGTGGGAGAAATGTTAAGGTTTTTTTTTTTTTCTTCAGTAACATAGATGCAGAACATAGAAGCAGAACAGATGCTTATGCT
>NW_007815504.1:0-914 GCF_000696425.1 Galeopterus variegatus | reverse complement strand
TGAGATCCCCTTACCGGTCATCTTTTTTTTGGGATCCGAACCCGTGGCCTTGGTGTTATCAGCACCACACTCTCCCGAGTGAGCCACGGGCCGGCCCCCTAAATTATTTGTATTATTATTTTTTCTAGCCACAAATAGAGATGTAAATGAAGAATAAATTTATTTTAAAGTCTGATAATTTTTTTACAGCCTATGGAGAGACTTTCATGAATAATCATAAATTTTCTTCACCTCCAGAGCCCCTGTGTGAAAAGAACATTCCAGTAAGAGAGAGATTCTAATAGTTGGTGGTAATTACTTGAAACCATGTGTCATTAGACACTATTAATTGTCTGAAATATAACCAGAAGAAAAATAAACATCCAGAAGGAAATCTAGCATGACTACAATTGACTTCAATTACGATCCCTCTGCTCTATAAGAAAATCTGAGTCAATGTTCCAAAATTGATTTCATTAAATATCTTTTTAGTAATGTTTTAAGTAACTTTTTAGTTTAACTAGCTAGCAATCTTTGTTCTTTATTTAATTGGATATGAGCCCCAAACTCTTTTTACCAGTGTTCTTGGATACCCACTTTTTAAAAATTTGTAAATCAATGATGTTTATGCAGTTAACCTTTAATAGGAAGCCACTTGAGCAGAACACCTGCACAGGAGCCAGTAGCTCCAGCCATCAATCCAGGCAGATGGCTGCTAAATCTGAACCCACTGCCAGGACCTCAGACCCCCTCTCAGCAACCTCTGAGTTTTCATCGGCCTTTTCATCTCCTCTGATCACCTTGAACTCTATGTACCCAACACCAGATCCTCAGCTTTTTGTATCCTAGGTAAACACACACATCCCTCTATTTGGGTTTCTTCCCAAATATGAGACAATCTGAGTGATCACACCGTCCTCTCCTTCATGCCACAA
>NW_007815503.1:0-914 GCF_000696425.1 Galeopterus variegatus | reverse complement strand
ACTGGAGAGCATTCAAAGATACTTTCCTGCAGCCCCACTCCAGAAATTCTGATTTGATCAATATGTGCCGGGGCCTGGGCCTTCCCCAACTTACATAGCTGGGATCACTGTAGAGGTGAATAACATATCATTTAGAAAGTCAGACAAAATGGCCTCCGGAATGCCTCTAGCCTATAACCCTACATGTTCAAGCACATTTTCTGCTCCCCAGACATGCAGAATCTTACATACTGAAATGGCTGTTGGAGGTCAGCTGATCCAGACCACTCATTCTCGGATTGGGAAATTGAGGCCCAGAGAAGGTATGGGCTGCCTTTTGGAATAGTGCATGGCTCTCTGCACCGGGGGAGCAGGTGGAAAGGTTCTTAACATTTCTTTCAAATGAACTGCTAAGGCTCAAAATAAATAGACCCTAACCACTGCAGAAGCCCAAACTCCAGAAAGCATAGCTGTGTGCTGTGGCCTAAGCTGTTCATGGCTGTTGTTCAGACAATTATACCCAGGAAAATTCTGAAATCAGTGAAATTAGGAAGCTATCAAACAGGGATGAGCTGGAGCTCCAGCTGTACCATTCGTGAGCCAGTCGATCTTGGGTAAGTTACTTCTGTGTGCCTCAACTCTCTCATCTGGACAACTGAGTGTACCATGGCACTGTGACAATGATGCCACCCAAGATGAAACCTGGGAGTCATCCTGGTTCCTCTGATCCCCCATCCCTCACAGCCCATTGGTCTTACTAGGTCCTTCAGGGTCTGGTGCCTGCCTACCCCCTGGCCTCATTCCTCACCTTCCCTACCCACCCACCTCCACCTCACACCCCGTGCTCTGGTCACTCCAGGTCCTGAAAGTTCCTGTAGGAAGCCCTCCCTGACTTTCCCAAGTCTGAATTAGGATCTGTCCAAGTGCTACCTTGA
>NW_007815502.1:0-914 GCF_000696425.1 Galeopterus variegatus | reverse complement strand
TAGACAGATATGATCACTTGGGATTGTGCTGAGGCAGGAAGAATACCATCTTTACCTCTCATGTTGTTTGGTACAGTCTGATGAATAAATTTTAACTCAATGTAACTTTCTATCATATTTAGTATTAAAATACCAACTTTTTATCATTTATTCATTCATTCATTAGATAAGTATTTATTGAATGTATGCTGTGTGCTTGGATGTATTTGAGATTCTGGAGATGTAGTGGCAGCCTGGACAGACAGAATCTCTTTCCTCATGGGGGTTATATTCTAATTGGAGAAAGCAGAACACAGAACACAAATAAATAAGCAAAATATTATCAGTTAATAATGTGTCAGGGATTTTAAAAAACAACAACAAGGTAATGGGATAAAGAGTGCATGCAGGCTACTTTGGGTTGATAGTCAGGGAAGGTCTATAAGGAGGTGACACTTAAGTGAGAACTGACAATGCAGAAGGCCGTCCCAGGCATGTCTGGGGGAGGAGCATGGCAGGCCTGTGGAACAGCTGCTGCAAGGGCCCCAGGTTGGGAATGAGCTTGATTTGTTCTGAGAACTAAAAGAGGGTGGAAGTGGTTGGAGCAGAGTGAGCAATGTGGAGAGTGTGGTGGGAAGAAGTCAGAGAGGTGGAGGGGCCACCTCTGCACTACAGATGATTTTATTGCACCAACAAGAAGTGTTAGGATTTCATTAAAAAGCAGAACCTGCATTTATATGACAGAGTAATAATTTAGTAATTTCAAACTATATATATATGACAGAAATCCCCACTTATTTTTCTAGTGGGTTGCATGTCGTGTATTTAAAAATTAGTAACTCTAATGTCTTGAAAATACGTACAGTTGTAGACAGGTGTCACTTCTGTATCACACCCCCACACAATTGCTCACTTCACAGCAGTCCTCTGGTAAG
>NW_007815501.1:0-914 GCF_000696425.1 Galeopterus variegatus | reverse complement strand
TATTCAACAATGTCCCACAGGTATTGGCCAATGGTACTACGATAGAAAAAAGAAAGCTAAGATAAGTGAAAAAAGCAAAACAAAAATATCATTATTTGAAAGTGATATGAATGGAATACAGAAGAATCAATAAAAAAAATCCAGGAGATTAATAGAGTTCAGAAAGGTGGCTGTACACAAAATCAACATATGAAAATCAATAGCTTTCCTATATACATGCAGGGCATTTCCCCCTCATTTTTTTTGCCACCACATAATATTTTTTTCTGTTGCCAGACAATTTATCTTTTGCTAACAGTAAGAATAAGGTAGAGAAATAAAAATATGGTAGATAATGTGTCAAGAAAAATGGATGAAATACTGCAAGCAGCACGATAAAAACAGAAACGTCAGCTTGGTCTCCTTTGAGTGCATTAGCTTTTGAAACTGAAGGGCAGGCTCCATCGGCTTGGGAGTGGCCAGGAATCCCCTTTCAACATACTCTGTGCACACAATACTTCTTTATCGTGAAACAAACATATATACAGTTGGGGATCTTCCTTACCATTTTGCCACTGACTGTGGCCTCTAGAGAATCCACCAGCTCTGCCGTGACTCCAATGAGATTGTGGTAGTCTGCCTGGATCTTGTTGTATCGTTTCAGGTAGGTCACGGACCTACGTTCAGCTTCGACCAGCTGCTGGTGGAGCTGCTGCAACATTTCTGGGAAGACAGTTTATAGTAAAACAAAACAAAAGAACAACAAAAACCTACAAAATAAAAAATAACTATTATTCTAAAAGGACCTACTGTTAGAACATTTTGCTGTAATAATGAACTTGACACTGTGTTTAACACTTTACTTCTATTTCATGTCACATTTACTTACAAAGTGCTTTGTAATCACTGATATAAAATTTCTTGTTTCTGGAAGT
>NW_007815500.1:0-914 GCF_000696425.1 Galeopterus variegatus | reverse complement strand
GCTGTTAAGTGACAGCTTAGGACTCTGCTCCTCCAAGTCTCTGTGGGGAAGGAGCAAGGTCTGTCTGGTTTTTCCACTTACTGAAGGAGGACTGTTGATCTCACTGCACATGATCAGAAAGCGGCTCATGCCATGTGAGATTTCCATGTGAGTCTGGCCACAACTGAATTCTGTTCAATGACATGAGTTCTCATCTCATCACACAGTCAGATGTCAAATGGCTACAAAATTTCCCAACTTTTATTCTCAATTTCTGTACTTTTATCATTGTGCACCCATCACAAGGACTAGGTAGAATGGCTCCAGTCCACAGACCACATTTGGAGTATCTCTGGCCTAGAGATTAACATTGCACCAATATTAACCATGCCTACCATGTGCCCTGAACTGTGCTAGCTGCTGGAATGGCACTAGGTACAGGATAGACATGGTCATCCTAAGCCGTCACTTAAGGGGAGGGGATGAATCTCCTTCTGACAAGAGAGGATAAGATAGCACAGAGATGCATGAGATAATTACAGCTTCTAAAGAAATGGAAAGAGAGAAACAGTGTGGTAGGAGGATGGGTGGCATCTATTGTACATTGGGTAGTTAAGGATGGCCCATTTGAGATTGTCAAAAGGACCCAGCCATGCAAGGAAAGAATGTTTCAAGCAAAGGACAGCCCTGCAGAGGGCAAGAGCTTGAAGTGTTCCAGAACTGGAAGGAGGAAGTCAGTGTGTTGTAAGGCACTGAATGTGGAGGGAGGAACAGGAGCCTGCAGCGACAGGACCATGCAGGACTCCAAGGGCTCTCCTTTTCTTCCAGGAAAGACTTAATTAAAGGCCAGCTTGTATCTCGAAAACTGTTGAGCTTTTTTTTAAAAGATGACCAGTAAGGGTATCTTAACCCTTGACTTGGTGTTGTCAGCACCA
>NW_007815499.1:0-914 GCF_000696425.1 Galeopterus variegatus | reverse complement strand
TGGTGTTTGCCAGCTATGTACCTTCTTTGGTGAGGTGTTTGCTCAGGTCTTTTACCTTTTTTTAATTGGGCTATTTGTTTCCTTATTATTCGGTTTTAAGATTTCTTCGTATATTTAGGGCACTAATTCATTATCAGATATATGTTTTGCCAAGATTTTCTCCCAGTCTGAAGCTCGTCTTTTAATTCTCTTAATAGTGTCTTTTGCATAGCAGAGGTTTTAAATTTTAATGAAGTTCAACTTATCTTTTTTTTCCCTCTAAGGGAAATTCCCCTAAACTACCAACACTGCAGACATCCGGGGTCCGCACGTGGGCCACACAGCTTCCCACAATGTCGTGAAGGCAGATCAGCCCATGCTTCCTGCTAAGGCTGACCTCTGCACCCACCCACTGAGTTCCATTCCATCTGTGTTCATTCCAACAACTCTCCCCTTTCTCTTTTGCATCATTGATTTTTCCTTTCCACTCATTTTTTTCTGTTTGCCTGTAAACATGGTATTATTTCTTCCACTTCAGAAATAGAAAGAAAACAACTATCTTCACTTATAACCCTCTCCACCTACTATCTCATTACTTTAAAGCTCCTGGAAGGAGATGCTCCTCTAGCTGTCGCCAGGGCCTCGCTCAACATTTTCTCTTGAACTTACCTTCACCCAAACACTCTTCTGAAAATTTTCAGAGTTTCCAATAACATCCACATGCTCAAGTCTTAGTTTTCACAGGACCTAACCTTATACAAGATCATTCTTACATTAAATTGCCTACTGGACACCTCCACAAAAATAATGAGTACCGGTTTCAAGCTTTATATGCCCCAAACACAACCTCTTACCTTCATGCCAAAGCCCGCCACTCCCACTTCTCTGGAAATGCCTGTCCCGTTTCAAGTCATCCTTGACTCTTCCATTTCTCT
>NW_007815498.1:0-914 GCF_000696425.1 Galeopterus variegatus | reverse complement strand
AATCCAGATGCCTCATTTTGGGGACAAGTGGCTGTATATGGAAGTTGGCTACCAGACAAGGTCTGATGGTTTGTATCACTATTCATGAGAGCAAGGTCATATGTTTTAGTCTCTGCTAGGCCCTTAAATTGGTACCATGTTATAGCCATATACTATATACCTAACATTTTCTAATCCACTTGAAAATATATATTAAGGGTGCCAAGCCATCGAGTGACTGGAGCAATCAGTGTCTGTCACCCAGCAGTTACTCATCAAATGCTGTAAATGAATAACCAGTAAACACTCCACTAGCAGGAAAGATAACCACAGTCCTCCCTAACTAATAGGAGGATATCATCATGTGGTGACGAAATGACAGGCTTGATCTGTAACAGTCGGGATGAAAATCCAGTAGAAAGAGGGTCTGTCATAGAAACCCTAAAGACAAATAAATAATCACAGAGCTCTTGTGTGTGGCAATGTTTTGTCACACACATTTAATTTATCTCCCACAAAGTCAGGATAGTTACTCACATTTTACAGCCCAGGAGAGTGAGACCCGATAGATCGAATGGCTATTGAAAGCCACACAGCCATCAGACACACTGGCCCAGGCAGTGAGGTGGATGCATGGTGGTTATAATGTGTCTTCAGGGCAGGACTCGGAGGCCACTTCTGCAGAAGCAAGGTGCACCAGGAGGTCAGCACCAAGGACCCAAGACAGACAGTGCCATGGAGTGTGGTCCTGGGCAGAGGCGTTTGTTCTGCTGGATGTGGACAAGCCTTGGTCCCCAAGGAAAGACTCCATCGAGAAGTGGGTCAGAAGCCGCCTGTGCATGAGGCAGGAAGAGAAATTCCGGGACTACTTTGCGTTGTATTTGGTCCAAAGGAAGCATTAACTGTGAGATCTCATGGGCTGGTTTAACAAACTT
>NW_007815497.1:0-914 GCF_000696425.1 Galeopterus variegatus | reverse complement strand
TTTTTGTGTAGATCAGGGCATACTTCCATCTGAAAAACACATAGTGAAAATACCACCAAACAAAGTTTGTATCTTTTGAGAGATGACTCCCCTTCAGTCTCTGCTTGTCTTTGATCATTATATGGTACTTTTAAATGTAATCAGTTCTGCTGTAAGAAAACATAAGTGTTCTTAAGAATCATGATATGCAAAATAATGCAATTAAAACCACAAGGCATATAGAAGCTTATAGAAAAATAAATCAGGTAAGGGACACAGTAACCCAAAACATCATCAGTGATATTAAAAAAAAAAGAATATTGGCAAAAATGGTAGCCTAGTTTTGCATATGTAAAATGGTTAAGAAATGTATAAATATTGCAATAAATGTGACACCTTATCTTATAAAAGACTTTAAAATTATTTATGAAAGTAGGTGTTGGAAAGGTTGCAGCTTGTAAGTTATTATGAAATGGTAGAGGAGTGTTATCTGAAATCTAAAAATCATAACACCAAATGTAGAAGGGCATGTTTCACAAACATGGTATGAACTGAGGTAACTAGTAGATGTGAGGGGTGTGTGTGTTTGTGTGTGTGTGTGCAATTACATTTTGTGTGTTCCTATGGAACTAGGTTCAGGTAGATGAAGTTTTCTGAATTCACCTAAGGTTATTCATAGGTGAATAGGTTATAAGCAAACGTGAAATTTGAATTATGTTCAATTTTTAAATTTTTTAATTTTTTAGTAAAGCAATTGCTTTGGGACAAATTTGCAGTCTCAAAATAAGCATTATATCAGAACTGATTAGTTTTTTTTAAAGAAAATACTTATATCAAGTTTACAATTGTTATTTGCAGAGAATTAGTCTAAAATAAGCTATTTTGTCATTGCTGAAAACACAACCTCCATATTTTTCACTGAACTTTATGTGTAC
>NW_007815496.1:0-914 GCF_000696425.1 Galeopterus variegatus | reverse complement strand
TTTTTTTTTCTGGTGGATTGTTTTTAACTCTGTTAAGCATATAACTTAATTTACTTGTTAAAGTAGTGTAAGCATTTGCATAGATAGGCTTTACTGCTGTCTCTAGTCTAGTAAATGTCACTGTTGTCTTAGTTTAGATTCTCGAAAGATATCCCTAAGACCAGAATTTGAGAGAAAGTAGTTTATTTGGGATGTGCAAGGAATGATAAAATGAGAGTGGAGAAGTGGTACTGAGAAGGCACGTCAGCCATAGTTATTATGCCAGAGTCTTCTATTGGCTTCTGGAGCTTACTCTAGGGAGAAACTCTGGGAAATGCTACAAAACATGTGCTGCAGTTTGATCTGGCCCCACGAATGAGGGAGGTGAGGGAGCTCGGGTATTATTGCATCAGCTCCCAAGAGTCTTTGATTTGAAGCTGCTCTTACAAGGTGAGGGTGTTAATTCTTTGGTGCTTTCCGTCTGTTGCACTCAGGCATTGCAGCTCTCCACAAATTGGAATGGGGGCATGAGCTTTTAAAGAAAGCCAGTTCCACACTGGCATACCGTCGTCTGCCAAAGCACAGAAAGGAACCCAGGTGGGCACTGACAGTCCCTGCTGCCCCTGCCATCCACCCAGCTGTCAAATGCCTGAGATGTTTCCAAGACACCCTTTTCCCCTCAACCCACACGCCCTGTAAATGCATGTCCTACAGATGCTACCACTAAATTATTTGTCGCATTCATACACATAGTAGTAAAATTCACATCTTCTCTATTGGATTATTTCAAGAATATTCTAATTAATCTTCTTATATCTAGTGATGTTCCCCTTCATCTTACTATTACTACTGCTACTACTATGTTACCATATCACTGGGTCAATTATTTAACAATGTACATTCTTAAACTGCAGAAATTTTCTATACAGTTTTAC
>NW_007815495.1:0-914 GCF_000696425.1 Galeopterus variegatus | reverse complement strand
AAAAACTACAAAGGAAGGATGCTTCCATCTTTGACTCAACAATTTCTTTTATCACTGACCTTGCCAAAGGGGAATTACATTTGAGATTCCACTTATATAAGAAAGAAGATAATTGACAAGTTTGGAGGGATGCTATCATGAGACACTTTCAAATATGTAATCATTTTCGGCCCTCAATAAATATCTGTTTAATTGATTAAACTGCACTTATGTGCTAAGTATATACCAGGTATTTTAAATAAAGTACTCATTTGTTTCCCCTAAAAATTTTGGAGATGAAGAAATTAAATCAAGAAGCTTGCTATATGGTTAATAATTATCATAAGATCCAGCAATTCCACGCCTAAGTATATACATAAGAAAAATGAAAACATACGTCTACATAAAAACTTGAATATTCATATATAAATGTTCATAGCATTATCCAAAACAGCCAGAAAGTAGAAACATCCCAAATACCCACCAACTGATGAATGGGCAAATAAAATGTGGTATATCCATACAATGAAATATTACTTAGCAATAAAAGGAAATGAAGAACTGATACATGCTACAACATGGATGAAGCATGAAAACATGCTAAATGAAAGTCAGTCACAAAGGGCAGCATCTTGTATGATTCCATTTACACAAAATGTCCAGCATAGGCAACTCCATAGAGACAGAAAGTACACTGGTGTTTCCTAGCACTGGGAAGATGGGGAAATTAGCAATTAGGATGTGACTGCTAATGAGTATGGAGTTTCTTTTTAGGGTAATGAAAATGTTCTAAAATTAATTGTAATGAACACACAAGTCTGTGAACATACTAAATGGGTGAACTGTATGGTAAATGAATTATATCAATAATTCGGACATAATTTTCAAAAAAAATTTTTAAAGCTTTCTAATGAATTAATATAGATAGCTGAGGC
>NW_007815494.1:0-914 GCF_000696425.1 Galeopterus variegatus | reverse complement strand
AGGAGCCTTTGAACATGAGGGTTCAGGGTGGAGGCTCCTTTCTGCTTCTCTCTCTCTCTCTGGATACTAAAACAGGTTCCAAAAATCCTAGTATTAGGTTCCTCGTGGTCTCTGGCACTGTGCCTCCTGGGAGCTTGAAGTGTGGGTGACGACCATCACTCTCCTCCTAATACGGTTCCTATAGACCCTCCGTGGCTCACAAACTCCTCGGGGGACACCTCCTGGATTTTGCCAACCCACTTCCGGCCCAGGGATTCATATCCCCATTTTCTCTTTTTCTCTTCCTCTTGATTTCCTTATCTCTGTCCACTTCACAATGGGAGCCTCCTCATCCCTTCCAGAAACCTCACCCCTCAAATGCTTACTCAGAAAACTTACTGTACTCTCCCTTACACCAGATATTAAGCCAAAGCTCTTGATCAGATTTTGCACTCAAGATTGGCCCCAGTACCCCCTGGACAACCAAAACCATTGGCCTTTTGAAGGATCCCTAGACTCAGACCTCCTTTGCGACCCTTTTTAACTACAGCCAGCCCCTCAAAAAGTGGAAGGAGATCCCCTATGTCGAGGACTTTCTCCTCCTCAGATAAAATCCCCATCTATGTTCTTCATGCTCTCCCTCCCAAGTCCTCCTGGTCTGTAAGTCTCCACCCCTTCTTGACCCTACTACTTTCAATCCTGCGGACAAACCACCTGCATACTGCCTGCCTCCCTCTGCTCCCACTTCCCCCTCTGTCTCAGTTTCCTCTCTGCCATCTTCCATTTCAGCTTCCCCTTCCAATTCCACAGCTTCCCCCCATTTCCTCTCCTCCTGCAAAACCTTTTGGTCCTCCACAGACTAGACCATAGGGATTCCCTCCAGTCCCTCCCACTATTGCACTGCTTCAAGAGGTGGCTGGCCCAGAAGGGGTAAT
>NW_007815493.1:0-914 GCF_000696425.1 Galeopterus variegatus | reverse complement strand
GGGTTGCGATCCGTTGCCAGACACGAAAAAAGACAAAAAGGAAAAAAAATATATATATATACATTTTTATTTTGTTTGTAATTGATACATAGTAATTGTACGTGCTTATAGGGTACAGTGTGATGTTTCATGTGTAATGAACAAATCAGAGTAGTAAGCACAGCCAGCATCTCAAACCTTTATCATTTCTTTGTGGTAATAACTTTCAAGAACCTCTTTTCTAGTATTTTGAAATATATAATACACTGTTATTAGCTATAGTCACCATATTACGTAATAGAACACCAGACAAATAAACGTTTTTATTTTAGAAGAGTTTTAGATTTACAGAAAAGTTGTGACAATAATACACAGAGTTCTCATATACTCCACACCCAATTTCCCTGTTATTAACATCTTACATGAGTACGACACCTTTGTCACAATTATTGAACCAATATTAATACATTATTACTAAATGAAGTCCTATTTCATTTAGGTTTCCTTAGTTTTTAACCAAAGTCCCTCTCCCACTCCAGGATCCCATCCAGAATAGTACATTATGTTTTTTCGTCAAGTCTCCCTAGGCTGCCCCTGACTGACCATTTCTTAGACTTTCCTTATTTTGGGTGACTTTGACAGTTTTGAAGAGTACTGCTCAGGTATCTTGTAGAATGTCCCTCCGCTGGGATTTTTCTCTGATATTCATCTCATGACTAGACTGGGGTTATGGGTTTGGAAAAGGTTACCCAGAGGTAAAGTGACATTCTCAACTCATCATATTAAGAGTACATGACCTGTTGTTGATGCTGGCTTTGATCACCTGGCTGAGTGTTTTAGTCCGTTGGGGCTACTATAACAAAAGACACGAAATCGGGTAGCTTTTAAATCACAGAAATTTATTTCTCACAGTTCTGGAGGCTGGGAATTCCAAG
>NW_007815492.1:0-914 GCF_000696425.1 Galeopterus variegatus | reverse complement strand
AAAAAATGCTCAACATCACTAGTCATCAGAGAAACGCAAATCAAAACCACATTGAGATATCATCTCAGCCCAGTTAGACTGGCCTTTATTAAAAATACTGAGAAGGACAAAAGCTGGTGAGTATGCAGGGAAAGGGGAAGTCTTCTACACTGGTGGTGGGACTGTAAATTAGCACGGTCATGATGGAAAACAATATGGAGGTTTCCCAAACAACTACAGATCGAGCTACCATATGATCCAGCAATCCCACTTCTGGGTGCATATCCAGAGGAATGGAAACCATCATGTTCAAGGGATACCTGCACTCCTATGTTCAATGCAACTCTATTTACAATAGCCAAAATATGGAACCAACTTAAGTGTCCGTTGATGAGTGACTGGGTAAAGAAAATGTGGTATGTATACACAGTGGAATACTACTCAGCCATAAAAGAGAATGAAATTCTGCCATTTGCAGCAACATGGATGGGTCTGGAGAAAATTATGTTAAGTGAAATAAGCCAAGAAGGAGACAGAAATGCCACATTTTCTCACTCATACCTGGGAGTGAAGCTAGGAAGGAAGGAACGGAGAGAAGGAGGAAGGGTGGGAGGGAGAGAAGGAGGGAAGAGGGAAGGAATTAAGGAAAGAAAGAAAAGACTACAACAATATGTTGAACTTTCAGAAGGAGAGGACAAACCTAAGGATACTGGAGATTGGGGGGAGGGAGTGAGTTTGGAAAGTGATAAATCAGGCAAAAGGCATAAAGAAATATCTTGATTTGTAAGAATTAATATACTACTAATAAATAAATAAATTTAAATTAAAAAAAGGCCAGAGACTTTTTCTGAGTCGAATTATATTAAAATAAAATAAATAAAATAAAATAATAAAATAAAATAAATAAAATAAAATAGGTTTGGGGTTACAGTACG
>NW_007815491.1:0-914 GCF_000696425.1 Galeopterus variegatus | reverse complement strand
TTATTTCCAGATCATCTTTATATGAAGGAAACCATTGTTTAGGTTTCCAACTTAAAGCCTTTGCTATTTACCATGGCCCCTCCTCCTGGGCCTGTCCTGAATTCAAATTTTTGTCTCTCTAGGCCCTTGGGAGTTAGAAACACTTTTTGAGTTTTTAGCAGCTAGTTTTTCCTCAGGGAGAAAAGTACTGTCAAATCCTAGTCTCCCCTTTCTTATCACTTCATTGCGTGGACCACACTCCTGTAAATTCATATCACCTCGGGAACTTTTCATTGCCTTCAAACAGAAGATATTTATGTTTTCTTTTAATTTTAATATAGAAAAATACAGCTTTTCTTTTTCTTTTTAAAAAATATTTTAACATTTACTTACACGTATTTGTGGGGTACAGTGTATTGTTTCAGTACATGCATATACTATGCAATTTTTCACTCAGAGTAGACCCATAGTTTTCTACCTGTTAGTCCACCACTTCCCCTCCTCTCACCTCCACCTCATAACCACTTTCTTGCTTTTATTTTTTAGATTCCACATGAGTGACCTCATGCAGTATTTGTCTTTTTGTGCCTGCCTTACTTCACTTAATGTGATGGTTTCCAGTTCTATCCATGTTGCTGCAAATGATAGGATTTTATTTTTTTAATAGCTGAATAATATTCCATTGTGCACAATTTCTTAATCCATTCATCCATTGATCTTCCCTATGACCCAGCTATTTCACTACTAATTGTATACCAAAGGAAATGAAATCAGTGTATCAAAAAGACACCTGCACTCCTATGTTCACCGCAGTGCTGTTCACAATAGCCAAGAGGTGGATTCAACCTATATGTCCATCAATGGATGAATAAATAAAAAAACAGTTTTTATTTTTTAATAAGATCAGTCAGAAACATATTGTCTATTTCGGCCGA
>NW_007815490.1:0-914 GCF_000696425.1 Galeopterus variegatus | reverse complement strand
TCAAACTGTTATTTTCTGTTGTGTGTTTGTGAAATTCTATTCCTGTTCATGTTACAATTAATTCTATATTTGATATTTTGCTTTTAGTTGTTGCTTAGAACTATTCTTCTGTAACATACATTTTAAAACTTTTTTAGACAGGCTTACGTTGTAATAATTATCCACTTCATTAAGCATTTTCTTATAACATATTTTATGCTTGCAAAGTAATTAATTGTAATCAATTATAATAATTCATAAAAGTGTTTAACTGATTTTCAAGTGCTGAGAGACCAAGTTGTTCTTAGACTTTCTAAAAAAGAGCATATCAATTAATATTATCTTATATACCTTATGTGCTTTTCTATGTATCTTTAAATATTTTCAATTTTTCTTTTTAAAAGATCATTCTGGCAAAGGGCATAAATATATTCCCTTGGTACATATATTGTAAACTTTCGATCTAGAAAAGCTCTAAATACATATATTCTCACTAGTGTATGTTGTACGCACTTATCTGAAGACTCAAAATGAAGGATTAAACTCTTTAAAAAAAATTTTGGCATCTTGATAAATAAAGTGATATTTACCCTTAATTATATTTGTATAATGTGTTTATTGATAATCTATATGATTTTCCTTTTCTGGCTTGCTTATTAATGCTTACTATTTTTAGTTGAGATATTTGTATAATTTTATTAATTGATAAGAGATACTCATATAGTATGGCTATTCGTGACTTTTCCAGCATATTTACCAAGTTTATTTGAGTTTGTAAATTCTTTTGGTATTTCATGAAGTAATTTATACTTTTAATTGTCAAATTTATCAGTACTTACATTTATGGTATTGTTTTTATTCAGGGACACAGTCCTTACATTGATATTAGACATTGGTCTATACTTTCTTTTACACTTGATCTTGGCCAAAAGGCC
>NW_007815489.1:0-914 GCF_000696425.1 Galeopterus variegatus | reverse complement strand
TATCCAGTGCGCCACCGGGCCGGCCCGACAATTTATTTTTTATGGTGACGTTCGATGAACAGAGATTATTAATTTTTATGAAGTACAACTGATAGATTTCTTCTTTTATTACCAGAGATTTTCATGTTCTACTTAAAGAATCTTTGCCTCTCCAAAGGTTGTGATATACTCCTAGGTTTTCTCCTAGAAGCTTTAGGTGTTTACCATTTATACTGGGGTCTGTGTTTCATAGCAAAATTAACTTTAGTGTATGGTATGAGGTAGGGGGTCAAGATTTATTTTTTCCCCCAAATATTCAGGTGTTCTAGCACTATTTGTTTAAAAGATTTTCACTTCACTGTTGGAATAACTTGGGTGCTTTTGCTGAAAATCAATTAGCATATATGTGTGTGTCTACTTCTGGACTCTATTTTATTCTATTGATCTATTTCTGGACTCTCTTCAGTTCCAGAGATTCTTATCTCAATTTCTGTAGCTTTAGAGTAAGTCTTCAAATTGATTGGGTTAAGATCTCTAACTTTGTTCTTCTTTGTAAAGATTGTTTTGACTAATCTAGATCCTCCAGATTTCTATATTTATTTTAGAATCAACTTGCCATTTTCATTAAAAAAAAAAAAAAAAAAACTTCCAGAATTTTGATTCAAATTAGGCTAAATTTATCATCAATTTAGGGAAATGGACTTCTTAACAATATTCAGCCTTCTAATTTATTAAAATAGAGTCTTCATTTATTTAGGTCTTAGTTTCTCTCAATGTTTTGTAGTTTTCAATGTAGAAATCTTGTACATCCTTCATTATACCTATTCCTAGCTATTTAATTTTTTTTTGCTATATTTAAAAAATTTTATTTGTCAATTTTTTTTTTTTTTTTGTCTTTTGTCTTTTTTCTGTGTCCGGCAACGGATCGCAACCCT
>NW_007815488.1:0-914 GCF_000696425.1 Galeopterus variegatus | reverse complement strand
TTTGGCTGGATAATCAGGCACTTGGAAGGAACATGACTGGAAAATTAGTGACAAGGAAATTTGGAAAAGAGGTATATGGATTGACCTTTCTGAATATGCAAAAATGTGAAGATATTTGTGTCCCATGTAAATATTCACCAAAGGTCACCTCAGCAGAAGAGGATTTTAATAATCAAGTGGATAGGATGACCTGTTCTGTAGATACCAGTAAACTCTTTCCCCAACCACCCAGTGGGCTCATGATCAAAGTGGCCATGGTGGCAAGCATGGAGTTTATGCATCGACTAGAAAACATGGACTTCCACTCACCATGGCCTCTCTGGCTATGGCCATCACTGAGTGCCCAGTCTGTAAGTA
The DNA here is from genome assembly GCF_000696425.1 of Galeopterus variegatus. Classification (NCBI taxonomy): domain Eukaryota; kingdom Metazoa; phylum Chordata; class Mammalia; order Dermoptera; family Cynocephalidae; genus Galeopterus; species Galeopterus variegatus. The sequence goes on along the minus strand of NW_007815488.1, from coordinate 557 downwards.
GCAGAGACCAACACTTAATCCCTAATATGGCACCATTCCCTGGGGTGATCAGCCAGCTACCTAGTGGCAGATTGATTATGATGGACCACTTCCATCATGGAAGGGGCAGTGTTTTGTTCTTACTAGAATAGATTCTTACTCTGGATATAAATTTACCTTCCCTGCATGCAATGCTTCTGCCAAAGCTATCATTCATGGACTTGCAGAATGTCTTATTCACCATTATAATATTCCACATAGCATTGCTTCTGAACAAAGAACTCAACTCACAACAAAAAAGTGTGACAATCACACCATTCACATAGAATTCTCTGGTCTTACTATGTTCCCCATGTTTCTAAAGCAGTTTCTTTGCTATAATAGTGGAATGGCCTACTGATAACTCAGTTACGGTTTCACCTAAGTGGCAAAACCTTGCAGGTGTGGGGCAACGTTCTTCAGAAAGCTGTATATGCTCTGAATCAGTGTCAAATATATAGTGCTATTTCTCCCATAGCCAAGAATCAGGGGTGGAAATAGGAGGCACTATTCATTATTACCCCCAGTGACACACTAGC
>NW_007815487.1:0-914 GCF_000696425.1 Galeopterus variegatus | reverse complement strand
CAAGGTTGCCCACTATAAGGTTGGTTGGCAAATCCTCCACAAATGCAAGTATGCCACATGAATGCACACAAGGCTTTTATTTATTTTGTTCAGTTCTGTTATTCATAAATACATTACTTGGAATGGTGAAACTTGCACTTTCTATCCAAGGGTCTGAGAGAAAGTTATTACAGTTAAAAGAGTACTACTATAGTACCAAAGAGTACTATAGTACCCTGGCACATAGATCAGTTAGCAAGAAACTCCTTTTGGGCTTTTGGTGCAAACCTAATTACAGCATTATTCTGCCAATCGACAGAGGTAGGCATAAGTAAGAAAAAATTAAGAGAAATAAGAGTTTCAAGATGACAGAGAAGTCTTGATCCATGACCTTGGGGAAATTGTCCTCATCTAGGATGCCATCTGAGGAGAAACTTCCCTGGTTAGCTTTACTTTAAGGTTTCAAGAGTCTGGAGGGGCCATTGAGCTGTGAGACGTGAACCCAAGTTTTAAGGTCCCAAAGTTTTGCTGCAGTGTTAGTGGCAAGGGCAGTCTTTCTCTGATGTCCTTTCCAGAAGTTCGAATCTCAGGTTTTAGATTGTGAAGGGTTTAATTGTACTCAATTGGTGGATTACAGATGGCTTTTTTAAATTGTTATATTAAATTGGCCTAAAAGTTTCCTCAGACATAACCTTACTTGGTGTGCAAGCAGACTGTAACCTATTCTTGTAACAAGTAGCCAAATCTCAGCCAATTACAGGCAGCCAACTGTACTGTACTTCGCTTCCATTTTCTGTATGTCACTTTCCTTTTTCTGTCTATTAACTTTAACTGCCCATGTGGCAGCAGCAGAGTCACTCTGTATCTGTTCTGAATCTCGAGGCTGCCCAATTCATATATTGTTCTGTGCTCAAATTAAATTCTGTTACATTTTT
>NW_007815486.1:0-914 GCF_000696425.1 Galeopterus variegatus | reverse complement strand
GCAGCCAGGCCGACCAGGGAGCCTGAACTCCAACAAAAGCCCCCCCTCCCGGGGAAGCAAGTTCCGTTCTCCAAACCGACACGACTGTACAATCTGCCAGGCCGATCAGGAAGCCTGAACCCCAACAAAACCTCGCCACCTGGGGACCCGAGACTCAGGACCGCCCACCGCGGCCGCGGCCACCGCTCAAGCACCCAGGGCCACCAGGGAGCCTGAAACCCAACCACTCCCCCCTCCGGGACCCGAGACCCGGACCCGCCTGCCGCTGCCGCCCAAACAGCCAGGCCGAAGATAGAGCCTGAACCCCCTACAAAAGACCCGCCCCGCGGGACCCCTGACCAGGGCCCGCCCATCGCCGCCGCCGCCGCCATCCAAGCAGCCAGGACGGTCAGGGAGACTGAAACCCAACAAAAGCCAACCCCTCCAAGTTGACCCGAGACACGGGCCCCCCACGCCCACCGAACACCGCCCTCCCTTGCCGCCGCCACTGTCGAAGCAGCCAGGCCGACCAGCGAGTCTGAAACCCAACAGAAGCCCCCCTCCCCCGGGACCCTAGACACGTGCTCGCCCACTACTGCCGACGACTCCTTCGTAGTCCAAGCAGCCAGGCCGATCAGGGAGCCTGAACCCCAACAAAACCTCGCCACCTGGGGACCCGAGACTCAGGACAGCCCACCGCGCCCGCCGCCACCATCCAAGAAGCCTGGGCCACCAGTGAGTCTGAAACCCAACCACCCACACCACCCCCCGGGGACCCGAGACCCGGACCCGCCTGCCGCTGTCGTCCAAACAGCCAGGCCGACGATGGAGCCTGAACCCCAACAAAAGCCCCCCCTCCCGGGATGCAAGATCTGTTTCCCAAAACCGCCGCCCCGGTCCAATCTGCCAGGCCGAACAGGGAGCCTGAACCCCAA
>NW_007815485.1:0-914 GCF_000696425.1 Galeopterus variegatus | reverse complement strand
AAATACACATCAATGGACAGAAAATGTATGCAATTTTCTCAAGATCTCATTCTCAATAAGTAGATGAACTGGCATTTTAATACGTATCTGTTCAGTTTAGATCCTGACTCCTTCCCATGTATGACATTTTTGTGTGTTTGTCTTTGACAGGAAACATAAAAACAAATACGCTATTGAGAGTTGGACATAAATGCAATCATAATCAAATTAAATATGGAAGACAGAACTGATTAAAATAAAGAGGTTGGATTTTATGCTTGCTTTTAAATTCTTTCTCAATAGTGCAATTTTGTTTAGATCATCCCATACATTATTTTTATAAGTGAAAAAATTGGTTTTTATCTTAAGCATGATATTTTACATCTTTGGTAAGAAGCTACTTCTTTTGTTTTAAAATAGGGGAAATAATTACTGTTCTGCTTACCTCTCTTTTTTTTTTTTTTGAGGGATACATTAAATAATGCATATGAAAGCACTATAAGGAATTTAAAGAATGCATGCGAGAGATGATATTTAATGCAATTGTAGTGACCAAGGGAAGTCATCTCCATCACCCCCTGAAGGTTCTCAGAAAAATCATCTAATAAACAGATTAATATGAAGAAATGGCATAACAAATTTTATTATATCATAATTTTATGTGATATGGGGGGCTTCAGAATGAAGAGCCAAGATTTAGGGAAAATTGTTCATATTTATGCTTAGGTCCTATGAAGCAGGTACAGCCATGTAGAAATATGATTAGACAAGAAAAGTATGCTGTAATGCTAACAGACTGAGTGAAGAAACCCAGCAAGGCCTGTCTGTCCAGATTCTCCTTGGCCTCTTGTGGTAGCATTAATTCCTCCAGGATATGGGGCAGGACCATTTCTGCAATGGGGGGTCTTATGGCCTACAACTACAAAAGGTAAGTT
>NW_007815484.1:0-914 GCF_000696425.1 Galeopterus variegatus | reverse complement strand
GGCTCTGTCTTAAGCACTTGATCAGTATTTCCTGAAAAAAAAGAAAACACATGGGCCGGCCTGGTGGTGCACTGCTCCTGCCGAGGGTTCGGATCGCACATACAGACCGGCAGCTCATTGGCTGAGCGAGGTGCGGGCGCAACACTGAGGGTTGCGATCCCATTGCCAGTCACAAAAAAAGACAAAAAGGGAAAAAAAAAAAAAAAAAAAGAAAGAAAACACATGAAAGATGCAAAATGAAGAAAAACCTTCAACTATTGAATTTTCTTTGGTTTAACAATTCCATCATTATACAACAATTCTTTTATCAAGAACTTACCAGTCCTGGGCAATGTTCTCTGCATGGTTCTCTATGTCTCCACGGTCACCAAGTAGATGCCACTATGAAATGACCCAGCAGGAGCTTCAAAGTAAGATTTTAGGTAGTATGAGTACAAGGTAATTTCAGATATCTTGGAAATAATTTGGGGGTTTGGACTGAAAATCTTAGGATTCAATGCCACTCTCAGCCTGCCATCAGAATTGTGTCTTTATTTGAATCTATCTTAGGTGCAGGTCTTATCTAAAACCAAGTAATTACTGTCAAGCTGTTTAGGCATATGCACAGATTAAATCAAGATTCTAGCATGGAACAATTTGCATGCTAATAGTAAATCTGCCATTTGATTTAATTTAGGTTTCAAAAGCATCAATCTAGTATAACATTTGTTCAAGGGAAAAATTGTTAGCTGAGCGAGAAACACCTGAAATCACAAGTCCCATATGGACCACCTGTCAGGTTTACAGTGCAGGACCTAGGGTTATTTATAGGTTTTGCTATGTTACTTGGTACTTGTTTTCACAGAAATAATGTATTTTCATTGAATCACATATTTTTTAATGTGCTTGTTTTTTAATGTGAGGATTTGGGGAGA
>NW_007815483.1:0-914 GCF_000696425.1 Galeopterus variegatus | reverse complement strand
AGCAAAGATAATCATGGAAGTACAGGTATGCATTTGGCATGATAATATCCATTCTTTTTGGTGTACTACACCCAGCTGTGGGGTTGCAGGATCATACAACAGTTCTGTATGTGGTTGTTTGAGGAACCTCCATGCTGTTTTTTTTTTTTTTTGTAATGGCTGTACTAATTTGCAGTCCCACCAACAGTGTAGGAGGGTTCCCCTTTCTTCGCTTCCTCACTAGCATTGCCATACTCTATATTTTTGATAATAGCCAGTCTATGTGGGGTGAGCTGAAATCACAGTGTGGTTTTGACTTGCATTTCCCTCATCATTAGTGATTTTTGAGTTTTTTTTCATATACTTGTTGGCCATTTATATGTCTTCTTTTGAGAAATATCTATTCACCTCCTTTGTCCATTTTTAATTAGATTAGAAATATTTTGCAATTTATTTTTGCAAGAAATAAAATTAAAAATTTTTCACACATATCTTTTCCTATTTTGTAGTTTGTGTTTTCACTGTGTTGATTATTTACTTTGCTGTACAGACGCTTTTCCGTTTGATATAAACCCATTTCTTTATTTTTTATTTTGTTGCCTGTGCTTTTGAGGTCTTACTCATAATATCTGCCCAGTCCTATATCATGAAGTGTTTCTCCCATGTTTTCTACTAGGAATTATAGCTTTATATCTTATATTTAAGTCTTTAATCCATACTGAATTGATTTTGGTATACGGGAAGTGATAATGGTCTGGTTTCAGTCTTCTACACATGGATATCCAGTTTTCACAGCACCATTTATTAAAGAAGCTGTCCTTTCCCTACTGTATGTTCTTCACAAATTTGACGAAAATTAGTTGGCTATATGTAGGTGGATTGATTTCAAGATTCTCTATTCTGATCCATCAGTCCATGTGTTTGTTTTTATGCCA
>NW_007815482.1:0-914 GCF_000696425.1 Galeopterus variegatus | reverse complement strand
CAAAATTATTTCCAGATTATATTTTCTGTGTAAAACAAGTAAAATAATTTTCTTGTATTGCATTTCATAAAAAATGGTTCAGTCCATAACTCAGCACTTTGTTAAAAAAAAAAATCTGTTATTCCAATTTTGGCGTTTTTTTTTTCAAAATAAAATACTTTCAAATGTATGAAAAGATTTTAAAGAGGTCTTTGAATAACGATGGTAACACTAGAAATTAAATAAACCTGATAGCTCGTATTTGTTTTATTGCCAACATATTTCATGACTTAATAGCATTGCAGTGTTTCCCTAATTTTTGCTACAAAAGTGAAGTAAAACAGCAGTTTATTGTGGTAATACTTCATACTGGCCTACTTCTGTAAATTGTCTTTAAGCTCTAGGGTAAAAGCAAGAACATTTATGCTTTTAAATTGGATACAAAAGCAGTTTCTATTCTGTAGCTGTTGTAGCATAAATTGTCAAATAAAGACTTTTAGGTACATCTAAATGTACTGCTGCTCAGCAAATTACAAACAGTTTCTTGGCGTGCATTACCTGGGGTGAGATTATTTAGAATATTATTGAATATTTTAGAGATACAATATATTATTAAATATTTCAGTTTCCGGTAACATGGTTTTGATGTTATGTGATACAAGCTCAGTGCTGTTTTTTGTTTGTTGTTTTCTTTTGCTTTTGTTTTTCTTAACTTATGAAGTGTTTTTAGGATGGAATGTAGTCACTCTTTGCTTCTGGAAATAAAGAAAGAAAGAAAGAAAAGTGGAATAAGGAAGAATAAGGATTAAGCAACCATGAACAGTTACACTGAGGATAAGTGGAAATATAGGCAGACATTTAAAACATTAAAATAATGTTACTACTATCATAATTAAATACCTTAAATATGCTGTTATGTGGTGTGAATGAAGATG
>NW_007815481.1:0-914 GCF_000696425.1 Galeopterus variegatus | reverse complement strand
GAGGAATCTCTGCTTCTGTGGTGCTGACGTTGACCCTCTTCTGGTCATATGTGATCATCAAGCCCGTGATGCTCTTTTCAGTAGTAGCTTCTGAACACTATCCAAATAGTCCAGGACTTAACAGCTGAAAACAAGCAAAGCAACTTTTGAGTAGAATTTTCTGTCTCCATTGAAATCGTGTTTAAATATATGACTGAAAAAATAAAATAGCCACTTTTCACTGTAGAGTCCAGTGTTTTAGAGGACAGATATCCCAAACCAAACATTGGAACAAAGCATTTCTCAAAGGATTTTTTTCTCCAATTTGTGAATCTATTTACGTGCTAGACCTGACAAAGTATACATGTAAAATCACAGTTACGTGTGTAATGATCGCTTGCCATAATCAAAAGCAATAAAATTACATCCGTGAGGACTAAAGAGTTAATAGCCTCTCAGAAATCATTACCGTAGATGCAACCAAAAGATGTTGAGCATAGACAGGTTGAGTGATGACCATTCAGTATTTAAGGAGAAACTTTCGTTCGGATTGTGGATTGTTTTCATTTTGTTCTTAAGGAAAGGTTGTAAACTGGGGGTGGAAATGGTTTGGATATAAATTTGCTTGGTGGCCAACTGAGAGAAGGGAAGGAAACGGGGCTGGTGAGGAAAGCAGGGAGCAGAGTGACGGGAGGAACGGGGGTTAATATTAGAACACTGACAATGCTCTAGTGACTCCACTCCACGGAGAATCACAACCAGCCCCTCTCAGTCAGTATGAGCCAGTCATGCTGCTACCTGCTTTCTATAAATTGCCTCATTTTACCATCTTATGAAGTGGGTACTATTATTATTGCTATTTTACAGATGAAGAAACTGAGAGACACACACAGAGGTTAAGGAACTTGCCCAGGTCATAGTGTGGAACTGGAACA
>NW_007815480.1:0-914 GCF_000696425.1 Galeopterus variegatus | reverse complement strand
ACTCCTTCTAGCCTGATTTCGAGCCTTGGTACTAATTCTTTGTGAACCTTTCAGATCCCAGTGGGTGGGGGTAGCCTTGCATTTCCCTTTGAAATGGGGCACACATGAGGTCCAGCCTGGGAGGATCATAGATCCTGGCTACTTCTACAGGAAGCTCCTCAGGCCAGCCTCTTCCTAGTGGAACCTGAGGATCCTGACCCAGAAGACAATGAGGATGAGCTGGTGGATGGTCCAGCAGTTGTGTGTGTAACACAGCCCTGGGCAGGTGACGAGGGGGCCCTAGAGGCAGGTGTCCTTGCCAAGCCCATGTGAGAAGCAGGGTTGCTAGGGTTAGAGGTTAGCATGGATATGCCCCTAGAGGCAGCCTTGGTTGTAGTGGCACTCGGCCTCCAACTTGAATTTAGGAGTTTGAGCTTGAGTATCCTGAGGCGGTGACTCAAAGTAGGGACAACAGTGCTCCCTCCAACAGGGTTATTCTTAACTGATGGCATGTTCCATGGTTACTGGGGCTGTTTTCTGTCTAGAAGGGCCCCAGGGGTTTAGGCCTGAGCTTCCCCTGTGGCGCTGTGTGGTGCTCGGGGTCATCTCTTTCCTGCAGTGATGTCAAGCAACGTGAAGGCTGAGTTCGGATCTGCAACTGCCTCTCTGCTCCCAAAGCCCATGGGTGCCACTGAAATGGCCAACCTCAAGGGCCCCTGGCTTGTGCTGCCGTTCGTGGAGCGGGGCCACCCAATGTGTGACTGAATGTTGGTCACAGCACTGGGTGCATGGGTGGCAGCTGCAAAGCCAGAGGCGTGGATGCACAGGAAGGAATACAGCTGGGGTGGCAGCAAAGGCCAGCTGGCTGCTGGCATGGGAGTCTTCAGCGTTTTCTGTATATGATCATATCCTCTGCAGCTAGGGATAGTCTGACT
>NW_007815479.1:0-914 GCF_000696425.1 Galeopterus variegatus | reverse complement strand
AAAAAAAAAACCCAAAATATATCAGACTGTGAAGGATTGTGACCAATTTTATTTTCCTCCCTATACAGATTCCCTATCATGAGATCGAGATGCTAAAATCAAGATTGGAAGTGGTGAAATATTTACAAAGAAAACTATTTTCTCAAAACACTGGTGTTCATTGGTAACAAGAAGGAATACTGGCTTCAGAGCTCAGTGAAAGAACTTATGGGACTTGGTATAAAAAAATGATGTAATTGTGATTAGTCACTTTGCAGAATTATGTTTATAGACTGTCCAATCATCTGGACAGGGTCTGTAGTTTTCCTTATATCATGTATACATTTCTTATTTTAATTTAATACTGGTGTCATAGATACTTTTTATACATCAAACAGAATTGATGAAATACAATAAAGGAGTGTAATGAATACATGTTATTTTTAAGTCCTTTGTATTAGTTATCTGCTAACTGAAAATATTATGCTCTTTAGAGACCTTTGTTTTCTCTTCTCACAAATGTAAGGAAGAAGTTTTATCTCCCACTTCCTTTTTAAAAAAATTTTGTTAGTGGAAGTGATGTATGATAAGGAGAAGCAGCAATGAAATACAGACCATATAGAATTATGCAGAAATAACCCTTTAGTTAATAACATATATTAGTATGGGAAGCTATCTTTTTTTTTGGAGAGAAGTGAAAAAGCAACTTAATTTAGGTAGGGTTTCGGGGGAAGTGTTTGACTGGAGGGAGAACATTCTAAATTTGAAGTCAAGACTGAACTGAATTGTCATCAGTTCATTACATATGCTTCATTGTTCCACTATGGTCAGGTTAAAGTTTCAGGGGAGAAGAGAACTTAGGAGGCAGACTGCTGTAGTAGAAAGAGCTTTGGAGTTGGACATGCAGGTTCTACTATCAACTAGTGCTGTGACCT
>NW_007815478.1:0-914 GCF_000696425.1 Galeopterus variegatus | reverse complement strand
ACTCAAGTACTTACAGCCAACTGATCTTCAATGAAAGCACCAAGAATATACATTAGGGAAAGGATAGCCTCTTCAATAAACGGTGATGGGAAAACTGGGTATCCATGTGCAGAAGAATGAAATGACACATACCTTTCACCGTATACCAAAATCAAAATGATTAAAGACTTAAGCATAAGACCTGAAACTGTAAAACTCCTAGAAGAAAACAGGGGAAAAACTTTCAGATGTAGAACTGGCAAAGATTTTATGAATAAGACTCCAAAAGCACAGGCAACAAAAGAAAAAAATAATAAACAAATGGGACTATATCAAACTAAAAAGCTTCTGCACAGCAAAGGAAATAAACAGAGTGAAAAAACAACCTAGAGAATTGGAGAAAGTATTTGCAAACTATGCAACTGACAAGGGAATAGTATCCAGAATATACAAGGAACTCACACAGCTTTGCAGGAAAAAATCAAATACTCCAATTTAACAGTGGTAAAAGGGGCTGAGTAGAAATTTTTCAAAGGAAGCCATACAAATAGCCAACAGGTATATGATAAAATGCTCAACATCACTGATCATCAGGGACATTCAAATCAAAACCACACTGAGATATCACCTCACCCCAGCTAGACTGGCTACTGCTAAAATGAATGAGAATAACAAATGCTGGTGAGGATATGGAGAAAAGGGAACTCTTCTATGCTGCTAGTGGTACTATAAATTAGCACATCCCTTATGGAATACAGTATTGAGTTTTCTCGAAAAACTACAGATAGAATTGCCATACAATCCAGCAGTCCCACTCTGGGTATATATCACAAGTAACGAAAATCATCATGTCGAAGGGATACCTACACTACCATGTTCATTGCATCTCTATTTACTATAGCCAAGATATAGAACCAACCTTAATGTCCCTCAAC
>NW_007815477.1:0-914 GCF_000696425.1 Galeopterus variegatus | reverse complement strand
GTCATCTATCAAATTCATTCATAGAGTTTGTTTTTGAATTGCAATCTAGAGATTTCTGGATATCTAAAGCAGTACATTGGTGAGGAGACCAAGTTTTGTCTCCTCAGTGAAGCTTGGTTTAAATTACAACTCTGTGCTTTTTTTTTTTTCCTTTGTTACTGGGTGGGTCACTTAATCCCATGAGAATCAGTTTTCTCTCATATAGAATGAAGACAGTGTTATCCATCTCTCAGTATGCTAGGACAATAGAATTGTGTTTTCCTAGCTCTCTGTACCAATGGAGTATATTATAAATCCTTAATATTCTCCACCTTTATTTTTCAGATCAATTTAATAGCACAATAAAAGAAGAGAGAAACAAGGGAGTTTAGGGTATAGAGAAAATAATGACTAACTGTCAAGCACTTCAAGCTGGAAAGGGAGAAAGATCAATGTATTTCAGGACATGATGCAATTGGATTATTGGAGTTGCAATGCTAGAGTGAGTAAACTGGAAAGAAAGGAGATGCTAATCAAAAAGAGGGGTATGCATGGAATGAAGATTATGGAAAGACCACCATAGTTAAGTTGTTTGAGTTCCTTGTCAGATGCGTAGTTTGCAAATATTTTTTTTTTCCATTCTTAGGTTGTCTTTTTATTCTGTTGATTATTTCCTTTGATGTGCAGAAGCTTTTTAGTTCGATATCCCATTTGTTTATTTTTTCTTTTGTTGCTTGTATTTTTGATGTCTTATTCATAAAGTTTTTGCAAGCCTTACATCCTGAAGTGTTTCCCCTATGTTTTCCTCTAAGAGTTTCAGTTTCAGGTCTTATATTTAATCTTTAATCCATTTTGAGTTGATTTTGGTATATAACAAGATATACGGGTCAGTTTCATTCTTCTACACATGTATATCCAGTTTTCCCAGCACCATT
>NW_007815476.1:0-914 GCF_000696425.1 Galeopterus variegatus | reverse complement strand
AACCGGTCTGTATGTGGGATCCGAACCCTCGGCGGGAGCGCCGCCGCACTTCCCAAGCGACACACTGTAGCAGTGCGCCACCGGGCCGGCCCGAAAGTTTGTACCTTTTGACTAACATCTTCCTATTTCCCCCTGTCCTCAGCCCCTGGCAACCTTTATTCGACTCTCAGCTTCTATGAGTCTGACTTTTTTACATTTCACATATAAGTGAGATTATATAGTATTTGTCTTTCTGTGTCTGGCTTATTTCACTTAGTATAATGTCCTCCAGGTTCATCCACGTTCTTGCAAATGGCAGGATTTCCTTCTTTTTAGAGGCTGGATAATATTCCATTATAGATATATACCACATTTTCTTTCTTCATTCACCTGTTGATGGACACTTGGGTTGTTTCCATATCTTGGCTACTGTGAATAGTGCTGTAGATATCTCTTCCCCATCCTGATTTCATTTCCTTTGGATATATACCCAGAAGTAAGATTGCTGGATTGTATGGTAGTTCTTTTTTAATTTTCTGAAGAGCCTCCATACCGTTTTCCATAAATGAATTTACATTCCCACCAACAGTCTGCAAGGATTCTTTTCCTCCACATCCCTGCCAACACTTGTTATCTCTTGTCCTTTTGATAATAGCCATTCTAACAGGTGTGAGGTGATATCTTATTGTAGCTTTGATTTGAATTTCCCTGATGCTTAATGATGTTAAGCACCTTTTCATACACCTGTTGGCTATTTGCATGTCTTTGGATCACTGGATTTTAAAAGATGCTACAGACACCCAGTATAGTGGAAAGACCAGTACTTGGGGGTCAGAGACAGGCTTGAGCTCTGATCTTTAGCATTCAGTAGCTAAGGGCTCTTGGGCTGGCAACTTACATCTCTGGGCTTCAGTTTCCTCCCAGTTAAATGGGAG
>NW_007815475.1:0-914 GCF_000696425.1 Galeopterus variegatus | reverse complement strand
TTCTGGGAGTTTTCTCTGAGACTTTATCTTCACAAACTTAAAACGACACATGCAGAAAGTTATGGAATTTGCAATTACAAAACATTGGAAACAAACTAAACGCCACTGGCGGGAGACTGGTTGAGTGAGCTGTGCGGGGTCCACGCACTGTTGTCGCCGCAGGGCAGGCAAGTCTGAACTGACGCTGAGTCGTTTTCAGAATACGTTGTTAACGGAAAAAAGCAAAATGGGAAGGTCATATACATTTTGTTACCTTGCGAAGGTCATATACATTTTGTTACCGTTTGTGTAAGAAACATGGGGAAGTTAAAACGTGTGTGTTTATTTTTGCAAAGAAGAAATTCAGGAAGGATAAACTTGATCTTGACAAAAGAGTGGATTTAAGTGAAGGACATGCTGGTGTTCGTGGTTCTATTCATTTTTTTGTAGGTTTGAAATTTTTTTTTTCCTTTTTTTTTTTTGTCTTTTTTCGTGACCGGCAACGGGATTGCAAACCTCGGTTTCGCGCCCGCACCTCGCTCAGCCAGTGAGCGGCCGGTCTGTATGTGGGATCCGAACCCTCGGCGGGAGCGCCGCTGCGCTCCCAAGCGGCACACTGCAGCAGTGCGCCACCGGGCCGGCCCTGTAGGTTTGAAATTTTTAAAAAATGTTGTCGAAAATTAAAAGAACAAAATCACAGGACTCCAGCGTCACAGGGGCATGTGTCAGGGCAGGGAATGTGTCCTGAGGCTTTGTCACGCTGACTGGTGACTACCTGCCTGTGTCTGAGGGCCAGGCCTTCTCCAAGTCAGTGGCCCGAGGGTCTGCCGCCATCCCCAGCAATGGTCCCGCCTCAGTCACAGCTCTAGTCTTAGCCTCCCTCCCCTTTTTTTTTTACATCATCAAACATTTATTGAGCGCTGACCATTTGTCAG
>NW_007815474.1:0-914 GCF_000696425.1 Galeopterus variegatus | reverse complement strand
TAATCTTGTTGTTGTGTCTTCTTCTCAAAGAGCAAACCTACAAATGGTGATTTTTTTTTTTTACCATTTAAAGATATTTTTTTTCTTTTTTGGGTTTTTTTGTTTTTGTTTTTGGTTTTTTTGTTAGATATTTTTTTTCTTTTTTGGGTTTTTTTGTTTTTGTTTTTTTTTTTTTTTGCAGCTGGCCTGTATGAAATGTTTTTATACTATTATAAATGGTTACTTTTCATTTCATTTTCTAATTGATTGTTAATATATTTAAATACCCTCAGGCTGGCCAGTTGTGTCAGTTGGCAAAAATAAATAAATAAATAAAATTGAGTTTTGTATCATGACTTTACTAACTTGCACATTCACAATTATGACATATCTGCAAATAGTTATTATTTTATTTCTTCCTCTCTACTCCTTTAACTTACTTTTTCCTTTTCTAACTTTATTCAATTGACCCATGTCCACCATTACAATGTTAAAGAACAGTGCTAACAGTTGATATCCTTGTTTGGTTCCTGATCTCAAAGAGAATAATTCCAATCTTTTACCTTTAAGTATTAATAAATGTGTTAAAAGATACCTAATACAAGATTAAGGAAGTTTCCTTCTAATCTTAATTTAAATTTTTCTTTTTATCTTAAATAGGTGATGAAGTTTATCAAGCTGATTTTTGTGCGCTGAGTTGATTGTATACATGCAGTCTTCACTTTACAAAGGACTGTACTAATGAGACTTTGTGTATACCAGAACTATATCCTCATTTTGTACAGATATGTAGCATATTATTTTTCTATTTCTGAGCAACAAATTACACAAACTTAGTGGCTAGGCTGGGCTCTTATTTGGAGTCTCAGGGGGAAAATCCACCTCCAAGCTCTTTTAGTTGTTGGCAGAATCCAGTTTTTTTGTTTGGGACTGAG
>NW_007815473.1:0-914 GCF_000696425.1 Galeopterus variegatus | reverse complement strand
AGGGGTCCAGTCCCCTTCTCCATGCTTCAGGTCCCCAGGTGGGCCCCAAGGTGCTGGCATGGTGTGCCTGGTTGTGGGAGAGAGGTCCAGTCCCCAACTCCATACCCTGGGTCCCTGGATGGGCCCCAAGGCGCTAGTTCAATGTGCCTGATTGTGGGAGAGAGGTCTAGTCCCCTTCTCCATGTCCTGGGTCCCTGGGTGGGCCCCAAGGTGCTAGTTCAATGTGCCTGGTTGTGGAAGAGAGATCTGTTCCCCTTCTCCTTGCCTCAGGTCCCTGGGCAAGCCCCAAGGTGCTGGCATGGTGTGCCTGGTTGTGGGAGGGGGGTCCAGTCCTCTTCTCCATGCTTCAGGTCCCGAGGCTGGCCCCAACGCACTGGTGCAGTTTGCCTGGAAGTGGGAGTGGGGTCCGGTCCCCAGATCCAAGCTGCCAGTTCCCAGGCAGGCCCCAAGGTGCTGGTGGTGTGCCTGGCCCGGAACTAAGTTTTTGTCCTTTGCTTCTAACACGGGGGAACTTCCTGTGGGAACCAGTACTTGAGTGTGTGGTTGTTTAAATTGCTACTTTGCTGCTGTTTCCCTAGGGAAGGCTTTTTGTGCTGCTCAGGGTTTAATGGTTGACCTTATAGGTACTTCTGGCTCTCCAGAGACCCGGTGGATCTGTGTTCTGTAGAATCTCTGATCTGGGCCTGAGTTTTTTCATCAAACTGCATTCTGCATTCCTGACCAGTCTCCTCTGAGTGGTCCTGTGCTGATTGGGGGGCAGGTCGGCTGTCCTTGCTGTGCTCCAGTGTTCTCCTGGTGGGCACGTCTCCCCCACCGCCCATGCTCCAAACACTTCCCATGGGACAGGCCCTGCGCTGGTCCCTTGCGATGACTCACTGGCCTCTGAGTGGCTCCCTTTTTTCAGCTGTTCTGGC
>NW_007815472.1:0-914 GCF_000696425.1 Galeopterus variegatus | reverse complement strand
GATATTAGACTCTGAGAAACTCTGGAAAGCCTATAACCATTCTATACAAGTGCACACAGAAGAAAATTAGGAATGGCTTTGCCAAGTCAGCATAGTATTATGATCTGACAATCACCCTGAAGAAGACAGCTCATTAGCAGCCTAAACCACGAAAACACCACAGAGAACTAAAGATCTCCATGGGTGACACGAAGCAGAAAGCTGTCAGTGAATACTGCTGCTTCTTCAGCACAATTGCCTTTAAAAGGAAACCTAATGGGAAAAAATAAAAAACTAGATCAATAAAATCAGCATGACCTTCAAGGTGGCAGGAGGCAAAGTATGTTATCCAACAAAGTTAATGGTTTCTTGAGCAGTTAGAAACACCACTTTTGTGGTTTCTATGTAACATGACATTACATACATAACTTTTGAAACACAATAATTCAAGAATTGAATAAATATGTTCTATATTTGACAAATGACGAAGAACAATCATTAAGGCCGTCTAAAGATTAAACAGGCAGAGGGTATATGAGGCAGTTTTGCAAAACTATCAAATAAAACAAGACTTTTAATAAGAGAAAATAAAAGGTGTGGCTTTTGTATGGTTTATGTTAGAAAAATAAAGTAGAAGCATTTGTTAAAAATCATAGATATGATCATCACAGAGAAATATCAAATAATTGAGAGACATTTGTATTTTATAATTCAAATATCTATATAAAACCAATGTGTAACTTTAGGTCCTACTTCTCTGTGATGTAATTCTCCATTTTCACTAAATATATAATTTTAAACTAAGTGAAAAGTAAAAATATAACCAGTAGTAATTAAAGCATAATAAATATATAGATATAGAAGGATATATATAGAAAAATGTATTTATGTAGATATATAAAATATAAGTTTTGTGTGGCAAAATCAACACATAT
>NW_007815471.1:0-914 GCF_000696425.1 Galeopterus variegatus | reverse complement strand
TGGTTCAATGAAAGATATGAAGTTAAATATTTGTAGAGATAACTCACAATTTTTTTGGTTTAATTTTCTTGAGCTTTCAATTATGCTCTCTAGGTAAATTCAGTTCAACTAAATTCATTCATTTACTCATTCAACGAATATTTACTGAGTGTCCACTGTCTATCATCTACTCTTCTAGGCTCTGGGGATGTAGAAAGAAAGTGGGTTAATAAGAAACCTACACTCCTGGGACTCACATTCTAGGGGAAAAAGATAGATAGATAAATACAAGGGTGCTTCCAAAAGTTTGTGGAAAAATAGAATTAAAAGATAATATGAATGCTTCCTTGAATGTTTTGAAGTATCCTCATATTTATATTATAATTTCAGGTAGTAATAAGTATTCTAAAGAAAAATAAAGCAGATAAGGGGTTAGAGGTGGGTGGGGATACCTTAGCGAGGTTGGTCAGGGAAAGCCTTTGTAAGGAGGTGATCTCTGAACAAAGAACAGAAAAATGCGAAAAATGCAAAAATGTGGTGGAAGAACATTCCAGGCAGAGAGAACAATAAAAGCCTAAGCTTTGAGGTGGGAATGATCTTGTTGTGTTCTAGTCATGTCAAGAAGTCCAGTGTCCTGAGGAGACTGAACAAGGACGCAGGTGTAGGAGACGAGTGTGAAGCTCTAGCTAAAGCCCCTCATGACTCTTTGCCAGATTGAGGGAACTTTCCAAATAAAAGATGCAGATTCTCTCTGAAGAACTACATGCTTCCCAAGTTAGCCACAATGGTGGTGATTAGGATTCTGAATTGGAAAATCATGTTCCGAAGAAAGAAGTCTTTATTACTGTTGATTACATGCTATTCTATAGTGAATATATTCTTTTTTTTTTTTTTTTGTCTTTTTTTGTCTTTTTCCGTGTCCGGCAACGGATCGC
>NW_007815470.1:0-914 GCF_000696425.1 Galeopterus variegatus | reverse complement strand
TTCTAATTTTTGCAATTTAAGAGTATTTCATAAGGTGAGAAACTAATCAGCTAAATTTACAAAAGTATATTTTATTTTAATTATTTTGTGGGTGTTGTATAATTTCATGTTGCAGTTGAAATTTATCAACCTAGTTATTTGGTATGATATCAAGGTAGTTAAGTAAAAATATTATCTAATTTTAGGAAAATGTTATGTTTTAGTTTTTAACTCTTGATGGTAAAGACTTTACTTAGGACTGTTATCCTTTAAAGAAAGTTGAATAAATTAGACATGTCTTTCATGGGGTGACATTTTTAAAGAACATAATTAGGCAAAATATAAAATTTTGAATTAAAGAAAATAATGGAGGTTCAAATGATACTTTTGTTGGTAATTTGCTATGTATTCCCCATGTGTCAGTAATTAAAAAAAAAAAACTATTCTGTATAAGTAAATATTTATTATCTAAATCTTTCTCTAAGAAACTGCAGAATATTTAAAACACACCAATATATCATGTGAGTTTTGTAGTTTATTAAATGGAAAAAAAAAAAAGATCTGTTTGCAATTTGACATTTCCAGTGGTTTAAAAATAAAATTAAATTTCCAGAAACAGGAACTAATTTTTGATAACTTTTTCTTCAGTAAAACAAAATAAAGTAAAGTTTAATGCCATTTTTGTAGGACAGTGTTATATGGTAGGTGCAGAAAATGATTATACAGATACATATATTCTATCAATGATATGACACATACACACTTACATACACAAGCACAATGTCAGAAATGTCTGTACCATGTTGAAAAGAAACAAAGTTTAAAAATATTCAGGCTGTGAATGCTTACCTGCATATATGCAAATGAAGAAATAATTCTTTGTATTTTTAAACTTAATGAGATCTCGTTTTCGAATTTCAGTAATTCATATTAAA
>NW_007815469.1:0-914 GCF_000696425.1 Galeopterus variegatus | reverse complement strand
GAAGTGAAGAACACTCATCTCCATATTGAAAGGACATATTGAGTACCCTTTCATAATTACTGTAAAGACACACACTAAGGCCCATCACTGGGGTCTCTGAAAATAAACTGTCATTGTTCAACTCACAGGGGGAAAAAACCCGAAATATCAGCATAAGGAAAGGAGTTTTCTTGATTCTGAAATAACAATAACAGATAAATCCTTGTTTAATAATATATATTCATCTCACATAAGTATAAGCTAAATAATATCTTACCTGAACTAAAAGAGCTTCCTATCTTAAAGAAACAAAACAAACAAGAAAATTCAGATTCTTCATTGGGAATATATTCTGGTTACTCTTATAGTAACTAAGTAAACTGAATTCTTCTGTACCAGAAGTTTATTTTGTTGACTTTTTAAAATACATAGTCCATGAGGCTTAGAAATGTCTATTTTCTTAGATCTCAGTTAATCTTACGTTTATTTATATAGATTTTAACTGTATTTACTAGTCATTTTTCTTTCAGCATCTTAAGTACAAAAGATTTAACATTAATAATGGCTAATTGTATTAATAATAAAATCAAGTCATGAGAATTTGTTTTACCTTTAAATATACCAAAACTCTCGACCTTTTAAACTAATTCCTTCTCATCTTAAGGGTCACACACTCACCTTGAGGATCAACTTCTTTAGCTAGCTTCAGTGCATCTGAGTTTGCAAGATCAGTGTTGGCGGGTGTAACAGCCAAAATCAGACAGTTTTCCCTTGTGATGAACTGCATAATCATTTCTCTGATCTGATATTCAATATCTGGTGGCTGATCTCCCACGGGCACTTTAGTTATTCCAGGTAGGTCGATAAGGGTTAGATTTAACACTGTGTGAAATGGATAAAAGAGTCATATATGCACCTTCAATGCTAAAAGACAC
>NW_007815468.1:0-914 GCF_000696425.1 Galeopterus variegatus | reverse complement strand
TAAGAGACTCTGGGTTCTCTTCTAAGCTCACTGATTGTTCTCAGAATTCATTTACTTCTCAAACTTTCCATGTGTTTCTTTCCATTACACCCTCCTGTCAACTCATTCCTCAGACTGCTTTTCAATGAAAATAGAGTTATAAAATTTCTTTGAAGTGCCCATTTGACCCCAATGGTGGTTAAGGTGAAATTAAACTCTCTGACTTAGTCTACAAGATCACTGATAATCCAGGTTTTGGTTATTTCTCCATCATGGAATCCTGCCTGTCCCTTCAAAGATACCCTTTATTCAGGAATCTGCTTATGTAACTGTTTGCATGTGCTGAAAGCACCAGGCTCTTCTACTCTTTATTGTTACAGCACAGACTTAGGGACTGAGTGAGAGTCCTTCCCTACTGGTGTGTAATTTGCATATTCCCTTGAAAATTTTGGTCAAAGCATCATTTTTGACAGGATACCTTCTTGACTCCTAATTGGATTTTTGTTGCCTGCCGTCACTGTACTCCTACGAGTGAATGTCAATTATTACCATTGACTTATCCATTCTATCCCTATTATTGATGCATCCATTTGGTCTCTCATTGCCCCCTAGGTTATCATTTCATACTGAATGTCGTTTCACTGTACCCAGCTCACAATAGGCATTTAACAATGGTATCAAAAGGTTAGTGGAAAAATAGACTTAAAAGATAATGCAAACCTTTCCGTGAATTTTTGAAAAACTTCTCTTAAATGCTGGTTAAATTAATCAAAAATAAAAGTGAGTTTATGTATCAGTATGCACATTCCCTATAGACAAGCTTGCAGAGTCCAATTAAATATTTTTTGGTGAGAAAGGTGTGATAGGCTGAATAAAAGCCTCCCTGAAGATGGTTACACCCCAGTCACCAGAACCTGTGACTGTTACCTTAAATG
>NW_007815467.1:0-914 GCF_000696425.1 Galeopterus variegatus | reverse complement strand
GACTGTTGCTGCTGTGCTTGAGGATTTTTAATTTACATCTCCAGCACCCTCCACAGGATTCTGGCATCTCTATTCCCCTGGATTCTCACTAGTCTCCCTTTTTATATCTGGGCCTCCCATATCTATGTACTCCTTGACTCCTGAAGTCTGGTTTGTCCTGAAGTCCTGAAGCCTTTCAATCTTCTTTTCATTACTGTTTTCTGTATTTCCCTCTTGGCCTCTGGTTTCAGATTATCTGTTGTGCTTTGCCCCAGGAATTCCTGAATTTGGCCTAAGCAGTCGTGGAGCTATCATCTGACTTTGCATCTCAGCTGAATATTTTGCTGTGGAGCTATCATCTGACTTTGCACCTCAGCTGAATATTTTGCTCTCTTTAGTCATGACTGAGATTTTCAGGAAACATGGAAACTAACATATGACAGTGTTCGTGTGCCCTTCCTGGGACAGCTCAAAGTCTTGGGAAGGATTTTGTGAGGTCAGGTTTGCTGTGGAAATGGTGGTTATTGGAAATATCCCCTTGATGTCCTCTATAGAAGGTAAATATTGGGCATTCCAAGTGGAGGAAGTCCCTTGAGCAAAACCCTGGAAGCAGGAAGTCCCAGATATGCCTGTATTGAGAAACCAGCAGTGTATCTACTTGTAGGCTGAAATGGTGGACCAAGCTGCAGAGGTAAGCTGAGGTCACGTTGAGAAGCAACATGAATGACTTGCTAAGGAGTTGGCACCTGTAGCCTTTGTAATTCATTTGGCTCTTAAGACAGGCAAGCTACTGTGTTAAAATATTTGGCACAAGTTATGGTCTTAGTTCAGGCTGCTATACCAAAAATACCATAGACTGGATTGTTTAAACATCGAACATTTATTTCTCACAGTTCTAGAGGCTAGGAAGTTCAGGGTCAAAGTGCTGCCAGCAG
>NW_007815466.1:0-914 GCF_000696425.1 Galeopterus variegatus | reverse complement strand
CCCTAATACTAATCCAACCTTGCCTCAGTCCTAAGACACAGTAAACTTGAATATCACGTATCACTGATTCAATTTGCTCATATTTCGCTTTGGATTTGTGAGTATGTGAATGAATGGGATTGGGCTATTATAATGCTTTCAGTGTCCTTGTGAGGTCAGAGCTCTTACACATCTTTTACTGAATACGTCTAGAACTATTTGTCTTCTGGATACTATCGTAAATGGTATTAACTAAAATAGTTTTTCGAAAGTGTTGCGATAGTTTCAGTACGTTGAGACCGCCTTGGATCTGTTTCAATTGTTTGTTATTCCTCATACTTCTCTAGGTTGTTCTTATCTTGGCACGTGTCTCAGGCAGTGTAATTGACACTTTATTTTTAGAAATAATCGGAGATGAAGGATGATGGTATCCTCTCACAGAGGTGATTCATGTTTGTTTCTGCCTTGTGCCTGGAGCGAGTCCCGGCAATCTGGGATTATCTGAATCCCGTTTCAGGGACAATGGGAAGCTGAGGTTGGGCAGCTTACCTTGTTGTTTGTATTTATTCCTAGGACAGGGCCCTTACCAGGGTTCTCAATCTTGCTGGGCCTAGAATTCCAACCTTTGTGCCTTCAGCACCTTGAGCTTGTCGACAGTGCTTGGTGTCCTAGCATCGTAGAAGTAGGCAAATGTCCGTAGGAACAATGGCTTCCAATGGCATGGCTCCCTATGCGCATCTATGAATATCGTAGTCCTCCCTTATTTGTGGTTTTCCTTTCCGTCATATCAGTTGCCTGCAGTCCAATGTGGTGTGAAAATATCAGGTGAATAACTACAGAAATAAACCATTCAGAGGTTTTCAATTGCGAGCCATTCTCTGGAGTGTGACAAAACCTCCCATGGACCCGCTCCATACGGTAATCATTTCTTTTTC
>NW_007815465.1:0-914 GCF_000696425.1 Galeopterus variegatus | reverse complement strand
AAGGCCACAATGTGTGATGAGCTCTCTTCCTGTGTCTCCCAGTGGGACAGGGGTTGGGGGGGCAGGACAATGTCTCTAGCAATCCTTTGGGAAGAGGGGACATTTGGGGTATGAATTTGTGATTCCTCCAGCTGGGTACTGTTTACAGGTGGACGCTTTGCCCATAATATAGCCCATGACAAAGTTGCCTTTTGTACTTGCCAATGACAATTCCCTTCTCTATTCTGGACATCACCTTGGCCTCTATTCCATCAGCAAACACACACAGGAACTCTGGGAAGGCCAAAGTCACACTTTGCTCAAGGCCATTGGTAATAAATGCAAAGATAGCTGGCACTGGAGAGGGATGTAATGCTGAGAGTCCTGATTCATTCTCCTATCCCGGTACTTCATCCCCATTGCCCACCCAGGGAGGGAGGCCCACTCCCCACCCAGACCTGGAACACCCTGTGACCCTGTTCTTCCCTCTCCATCTGCCTCTCTGCTTTTACCTTCTCCCCCTTCCTGCATACACTACCTTCCCTCAAAAGGAGGGAAGGGCCAGCTTAGATCCCCAAAGTTGAGGAGGAAGAACACCTGGATTGCACTTTGTAGCTTTCTCCATGAAACTACAGAAACAAGGGGAAAAAAGCACTTTGCCCAGTGAAGGTTAATGTCATTCCCAAACCTTATTGATTGACTCTTCTCTTTTATATTTATCCTCTGAGCATAAATTTGAATTTATTTTGCTACAGAAGTTTTGCTCCCCTCCTGATACTGGGCTACAGGACAAAACTTCTTCACTTAACTGAACCAATATGCCAGGCTCAATCCTTCTGGCACAGGTGGTCCTTCCACGAGGCCACACCTCTCTCCAGCTGTCATTTGTTAACTGTTTTTTTTTTTCTTGTATTCCCCTAATGCTTCCACTCGGC
>NW_007815464.1:0-914 GCF_000696425.1 Galeopterus variegatus | reverse complement strand
CAAATATTTCTGCTTATTGGTTGTAATGAGAGGGAATACAAATATATAAAATCCAACTAAATACAGGATTTTTTTTAGTCAATCTCTTCCCACAGGAAACAGCACAATAGAGCAAAAAAAAACACAGACTTTGGAGTTAGGTGGACTGACCTCCAATCTTAACCCTGGGTGCTTGTGAGCTGTGCAGCCCTGGGGATGAAGCATAGAGTATCCTCTCATTACGTGTGCCTCTTTGTTCTCCTCTCCTCTCCCGCTCTGTCATATGTGCGTGTGCACACACAAGAAACCCCCCCACATACGTACACATAAGATATCTACCTATCTATCACTGTCTATCTATCATCCTCTCTCTCTCTGGAATTTCAATGGCAAACAACCAGAACCAATCTGAGTTTTACTTCCATTTTTTTTTTTTTTCTCAGAGTTTTACTTCCTTTTTTTTTTTTTTTCTGGCTTCTGGTCATTAAAAGGATCAAACCCTGGACCTTGGTGTTATCAGCACCATGCTCTAACCAACTGAGCTCATCAGCCAGCTTTTCCATTCTTGTTTCTAAGTGATGTTAGCAGAGTGCTACTATTATCATTCTAATAATCATAGCTCAATTTTTAAAAAAATGTCTGTGCCCATCATTATCAGCATATTATATGGATTAATTCATTTTGCCCTCACAGTATTATAAGACTTTACAAATATTATATGTACCCAGTTTCAGGTAAGGAAACTGATTCTCAAAGAGGTTAAATAACTTTGCAAAATCACTAAATTACTAAGTAGCAAATAAAGATTGAGAAGGCAAAAAACCAGTTGAGGTGGGAGGGGAGGGAGGGCTGAGTGAGTTAGCTGAGATAGCCGTAAGCCATACATAACCAGTCCCTAGATTTGGAGAGTTGCCTGCATAAATTATTTTGTTAAA
>NW_007815463.1:0-914 GCF_000696425.1 Galeopterus variegatus | reverse complement strand
TCAAATATTTTCTCCTAGTCTTTGGGATTTTTTAAAATTTACTTTCTTGATAATGACATTTAACCCCCCCCCAATTTTAATTTTAATAAAGTTATCTTCTGAATTTAAATCAACCATCTTTACATTCTTTTAGCTGAATTTTATACAACAGCATCAAAACATGTATATAATATTAATAACTTGACATATGTAGTCAAAAAATTAGTGGACTTTAAGAAATAAATTGCTATTTTAATATGATGTAAGAATGTTCAAATGTCATGCATTATTCAATGTGTGAGCTAATACTTTATTATTTCAAAATGCAGAATGTTTTGATCAGAGGGTAGTCACTGCAGTGAAAAGAACAAACAGTATGAAAATAGGCATTTAGTCATACTAGAGAATATTAATACTTGTGTGTGTGTGTGTGTGTGTGTGTGTGTCAGTGATTCGAGAGGAACCAGAAATTGTTCTTCTCTGTGCCTAACACAGTTAGTGCCAGCTTCTTATTTCTGCCCAGGCTGTTTCCATTACAAGTTACAAAATTCCAGGAGGAATATATATTATATAAGGAAATATATAAGGATGATAGAAGAGCACATCTCTTCTTGAAGCCCTCTATGTGGTAGAACTTGTATAAGTAATGGACATTTGAGTTACGGATAGCTAAAAAAATTTTCACTTTAGTTACAATATTTATTTAGAATGTATTTATAATTATGTCTCTCTTCTTGTTGTTTTGCTGTTATTTAAGTTAAAGAAGGACAATAGTCAAAAATTTTAATTTTTCCTCCCTTGGAGTTCATTTCTTTAGGGAAACAACTATCTCACCATTTCCATCAACTCCCTCAACAAAGGAGTTTGAGAAAGGAAAACTGGTTATTCTTCATCATTTCTTGAGTAATTTATATTTGAAGTACAAAACACAATGA
>NW_007815462.1:0-914 GCF_000696425.1 Galeopterus variegatus | reverse complement strand
AGGTATTCATCGTTAGCCACGCACCACTCCTGGTACCAATTTTCTGTATTAGTCCGCTCTCGGTGGCTTATAACAGAATACCTGAAACTGGGTAATTTATAGGAAATAAAATTCAGGGCCGGCCCAGTGGCGCACTGGAGAGTGCACCGCTTGGGAGCACGGCGGCGCTCCCACCAAGGGTTCGGATCCCATGTGGAGACCAGTTCCCGCTCACTGGCTGAGCACGGTGCGGGCGCAACACCGAGGGTTGCGATCCCATTGCTGGTCCCCAGTACGGGCGCGACACCGAGGGTTGCAATCCCCTTACCGGTCAGTAAAAAAAGACAAAAAGGAAAAAAAAAAAAAAGAAATAAAATTCAATTCTTACAGTTTTGGAGGGTGGGAAGTCCACAGTCCAGCAGGCACATCTGGTAAGGGCCTTCTTCTGGGTGGGAACTTTCTACAGGGTTCTGTGGTGACCACGGTATCACATGGAGAGCATGGTGCAGGCAAGAGAGAGCTAACATGCTCATTCAACCTCCTTATAAAGCCATCAGAACCATTCCCTGGTACCCATTAAACCATTAAACCACTACTCCATGAGTGAATTGCTCCATTCACAGGGGCATGGTCATCACAATCCAATCACCTCTTAAAAGCCCCAACCTTCAACACTGCCATAGTCTGATTTCCCACCTTCTTAATCCCACTGTTATAATCGAGATCAAGCTTCAATGAGTTTTAGGGGAACATTCAATCCACAGCATCCACTCAGGCTCACATGCTAGTTTCCCCTGCAAACACTCTCACAGACACGCCCAAAAATAATGCTTAACCAGACTTCTAGGTCTTCCTTAATCTAGTCAAGTTGACGTCTAATATTAATTATCACACAGATCACACATTATTGCTTTCAGCCGTCTCTTTCTCCCCTT
>NW_007815461.1:0-914 GCF_000696425.1 Galeopterus variegatus | reverse complement strand
GGCCCAACACACTATTACTTCTAATAGTTCCAAACTTCGCTCCACAGAGAAAATAATTCAAAAATAATTTGTTCTAAATAAAACTTAAGGAAAAGCAGTTGGTTCTGTATAAACTTGGACATATAACTAAAAAATAAAAACTGAAATTCTGATGTTGTGAGGCTGCCGCTCAGAAAAGGAACCAGAACACCCAATCGAGAATTTTAAAAGGGGTCTTTATTAGCTGGCCAGCGACTGCTTCCCCAGATATTCTGGTAAGAGAGCAGCCCTGAGTCTAAGTTTGAGGGGTTTTTTAAAGGCAAAAAAATCACATAGTCACATAGTCAAAGTTATATAGTCACACATTCCCTCCTGGCGTGAGGAGGGAGGGGCTTGGCGAGGCCTAACGCAAGCTGGTTACAAAAGCCAAGATAAGCCAGTTAGTCACTCAGGGACAGCAAGAATTTCCCCAGGGTAGTTCCCTCCCTAGGTTGTCTGGCTACATCTGGATACAGCTCTTGGTTTTATCAGCCAGGAACAGCATAGTCGGGAAACAGCAAAGGCAGGCAAAATTTTAAATTTTTCATCTATATTTCTAAGTACAGGATAATTTCTAACTTCTAATTTCTTCTAGGAGCGCTGCAGGGTTTTCAAACAAAAAACACTTTTCAAACAGTAAAAATGGCATAAGCTAAATCAATCTACCTTGTCACACTGATTTATGAATGCTTGTTTTAGAATGACCATTTTAAAATGTACAGAAACTTCCCAGTTAAGTGTGTACATATAGTGTAAGGCCCCATAGAAGACCCCAAAGGAGGCACTCCCTAAAACATGGCGTTTTTCTCTTCCAAGTCCTAACAATCTCACTGGTGCCAAGGTGCAGCCTATCAGAAATCATTACCCGCCCCCGGCCAATCAACTACCGTCCCGTG
>NW_007815460.1:0-914 GCF_000696425.1 Galeopterus variegatus | reverse complement strand
TTTCATGAACCCTTCCCTGCCCACATCTCCATCTCCCCACCGACCAGAGAGCTCCGTCTCTGTTCCCTGTATTGCTTCACACCTTAGCTCTTTACAAGAGGGACTCTGTCATTGAATTCACCGCACTGTATTGAATTTATCTTGTCATTCTGTATTTTCTTTCAGTCTGTAAAAATGCTTGAAGTTAGGGATTCTATAGTATTCATTTTTGTGTTCCTCACATCATAAGCAGCAGCATTTTGGTCATTTAACAGGTTTTCCCCCAAAATTCACTGAACTTAAATTACCTCAGGAAGTCTGTTTGCTATGATAAATAATTGAATTATTTTGCAAACTGTATCAAAGACTGGTAAACTAAATGTCGGTAAGGTTATGTTTTGAAGTGTGACAAACAATATTTCTCTCAAGAGAGTATGCTTTTTGATGTAAAATTTACTAAGTCAGGTATTAATCTTGCTAGCTCTTCTTGGAAGGACAGATCCTATTGCATTCCAGTCTACATGGTTCAAGTAGGCCTGATTCAATCTCTTGGCTCTATGGTTGGGTTCAAGATCTAGGTCTCTCCAATAAGGGTAATCCATCCCCTCTACTCTGGTATCAATTACTCAGTGATTCAGGAATGAGCAGCGACTCGAGGTTGTTCAGTTAAACTCTTCCTGAGATTTCAGCTGGATGTATGAGACAAAAGGCTTTCTTTCACTAGTATGCCAGCTGTGAGTTCTTTAGGGCTACAGGATCCTATAAGCACAGAGTATTCAGGGAATAGTTCTGCTGCCACATGGATGCCAGAAAATGTAACCGGTACAGAGGAAATAACCAAGAATACAGACAGAATATTCTATATCACACAACCCACACAACCCCATGATCTTTGCTGATTAGACCAGGGTGGTCATCTGTCCTATGGTCACTCA
>NW_007815459.1:0-914 GCF_000696425.1 Galeopterus variegatus | reverse complement strand
ATTTTTTTTTTTTTTTTTTTTTTGCCTCATCATCAAAAAAAAGAAAAAGATAAAAACCATGGTTGGAGAAAGTGATTCTTGGAATCTGTCAGAGACCACCAAGCCTCTCATCACACTCAGTGGTACCTTTTGTTAGATTACAGGCAGGTCTGTTTTGGGGGATCATGAGATTTGCTTTCATCTCTATTACATTTGGCATTGGAATTGCTCAAGTAAAATTCAAGAGATAGCAGTTCCTGACCCAACACTGAATTCAGGCAATGGCCTCCTTCCACCTAAGTGTGTCTAATGGTCACTACTTGGACGAGCTGCTCATAAACTATCCAGAGCCTGGGAGAAGGTAGAGTGTCTACACATATAACCCCAGTGTGTTTCCGGGAAGTTTTTAAACACATGAAGAAGACCTGATAGCACCTGATTGATTCCGAAAACTGGATTCTGCATCTCGAGATATTTTAGATGCACAGGGGCTTATGCTTAGCTCCTAACCAGAAACTTTTTCTTAAACTGTTTTTGAAACATTCGTTCTTTGTGTGAGACATAAAATATGAGTTAGCCCATCCTGGCAGTGTCTCCAGACATTATGACATAAACAAAATCTAAGACCCTGAGACCTCCCTGCATTATTTCTCTCATCACTACAGCTCCCCGGGGATGCCAGGGTCGAGTATTATGGAAGGAGAATGCTGGACCATGAACAAATTCCCTGGCCTTGCCCTGAGGTAACCAACCTTCTCCCAAATTGCCTCAGAGGTGTCCAGCATCACCTCACGCATCCCAGTGGGAGCATGGAGCTCAAAGAGGTCCCTTTGGTTTCCAGGCCGAATCAAAGCTACCCTGGATCTTAGTAACCAGAGTGGGAATGTGACTGGCTGCTGGTTGGCCCACTCAGGTGAAGGAGGGTTGGGTTTTTT
>NW_007815458.1:0-914 GCF_000696425.1 Galeopterus variegatus | reverse complement strand
TGAACTATTTTCTTTTCTCCTTTTTAAAAATATTTTTATTCTATTAAATTTCTCTACTACAGTAAAAAAAAAAAAAATAGCAACTGCTACAACAAACCTTCTGAGTGAGTTCTCACTCTGTTAGTTCCCGTGAGAGCTGGTTGTGTAAAAGACCATGGCACCTTTCTCTCTCTCTCTCTCTCTCTCTCTCTGTCTCTCTCTCTCTGTCTCTCTCTCTGTCTCTCTCTCTCACTTCTTGCCACATGATTTGCTTGTACCTGTCAGCTGCCTGCTGCTTTCCGCCATGAGTAGAAAGAACCTGAGGCCTGTGCCAGATGTGGCTATCCCAGAATCGTAAGCCAAATAAACCTCTTTTCCTTATAAATTACCCAGTCTCAGGTATTTCTGTTATAGCAACACAAAATGGACTAATACACCTCCATTTACTGCAACTACTGACATAGCATAAAGTTACAAATAAACGAAATGCATAATCTTCCACTGCCCATTTTTATTTCCTCCCTGATCACAAAAAGATATGTAAACACATAGAGACACATGGAAGTTGTTTCTTTTCCCACAACAGCATCATATTTTACATACTACTTTGAAACTTGATTTTCTTTTTTTTTTATTGTTTATGCATATTATGGGGTACAAAGCTGACCACCACCACTCGTACCCAAGATGTGATGACCCCATCAATACTACTAGCATGCCCATTACCACAAATTGCAATCATTCCCTGTGTCCTCTGCCCAATTAATTCCTGACCTCTCTCCCCCTCCCCACTTCCCCACCCCACTCTGCAACCCTAGGTATGCTCTCTCCCTCTGCAAGTCCAGCACACCACTGTGGTCTTTCTTTCCTTCCGTCTTTCTCTCTTAGCTCCCACTTATGAGTTAGGACATGCAGTATGTTTCCTTCTATGCCTG
>NW_007815457.1:0-914 GCF_000696425.1 Galeopterus variegatus | reverse complement strand
TATTGAAGGCAAAATATCCTTTACTCAGCCCTTTCTAAGAGTCAGGCACCATGTTGCACACAGAAATTATAGATTACTGAAGCCCTCAACAATTCTGTGAGGAAACTATTATGTTCACCCATTGTGCAGATGAGAAGACTAGGACTTAGAAATTAATTTTCGTAAGGGCACAGGCTCTTTCAAGGTATCTTATGAATGTTATATTCCAGTTAGACCATGCACTGTACGAGTAAGGGTCAGAGCCAGAAGCCAGACAAGACTTTTAATTTCGAACTGTCTTTCTCCTCCACCTACCTATGTATCAACTATATCTACCCTCCTTGCTGTCATGTCACTTCCCAAGAGAGGCTTTGATTGCTGTAGAGTTCCAGCAGGAAACCTCACTGGAGAGCTGCTTGCTGCACAAGCACTGACTCTGGTCCCATCAGCTTCAGCCAAAGTACCAGGAAAGCACTCGAGCATGGTGAATAAGCCACCCAATGTGGGCCACAAAGAATCACTTGGGACCATTTTCCTTGGAAGAAAGCAGTGACTGGCATCCATCTGGAGGCTTCTGGGTTGCTCTAGGGAGCTTTCCTGTTATGCCATGAAAACACTGCCATGCAAACTCTTTTGGTGTTTTCCATCAAGCAAGAGGCAGAAAGGGGTTGCATCAGAGCTATCCTCTCTGCAGATCCTCATCAGAAGGGAAGGGGTCTGAACCACTATCACAGGCTTTGCTTCACTTTCAGAATCCTGACGGAATTAGCTGCAGAATTAGGCACAATCCCATCCAGTGCTTCTCCTTCAAGTTTGAGACCCAAAATCCATGTGGTAGGAGATGAAAGTCTGCCTAGAGTAGGTAGGTCTCTCTGCATATACAATTGGTTATGGCAAAAATCCCCCAAGTCTTATTTTAATATATTTTTTACAAT
>NW_007815456.1:0-914 GCF_000696425.1 Galeopterus variegatus | reverse complement strand
GTGGGATCCGAACCCTCAGCAGGAGCGCCGCCGTGCTCCCAAGCGGCGCACTGTAGCAGTGTGCCACCGGGCCGGCCCAGGAGGGTTTATTTTTTAAAATAGGTTAAGGAGATAAAATTTTATAGCAGAGGCTTTGGAGAAGACAGACCTAGATTTAATTCTGGTGTGGCTGCTTCCTAGTGATGTAGTTTTGAGCAAATTATTTAACATCTCCAAGCCTTAGTTTCTCATCTGTAAAATAGAGATGATGATGGTGGTGGTGGTGGTGATAATTCCACGCCAGGATGGGGCCAATTTCTTGGTTTTCATTAGCTCATTTTAATCTTCACACCCAATGGAGTAGTTCTTATTACCACAGATGAGGAAAAGGAGTTTAGAGGTTCAAGGTTGACTTGTCCAAGGTCAAACAGCTAGAGAACAGCAGGGCCAGGGTTTGAACCCAGGCTGCTTGACTCCAGATCCTCTGTTCTAACCACTATACTACACTGCTCTTGGGCCTGAGAAGATCTGTGATAAAGGCAATGCAGATAAAGTGTCTAGCACAGAGCCCAGCACAGATTAACCACTCAATAAATGGAAGCTGTTATCACCAACAATGATTTATAGGCCAACTGGGCAGAGATTTTGAGTTCAGAAGTGCTGCACATATCTGGTTTTGCACAGGAGATGGACTGCAGCGTGGAGAACAGAGAGCAGTCTGGGATGTCAGAGGCAGAGGAGGACTGATGAGGATCTGGACTAAGGCAGTGGTAATGCAGATGGAAAAAGAGGATGAATTCAAGACACCAAAATCTGCCTCTTGGCAGGTGCTACATAAGCTTCGGCAAGAATTTAATTGACAAATGCAATTTTTAAAAAATGGCTTTTCACAAGAATGATTTGCAAGATTGCTTGTAAAGATGTGCTAAAAATCA
>NW_007815455.1:0-914 GCF_000696425.1 Galeopterus variegatus | reverse complement strand
AGTCCTCAGCAGCAGCAGTAACAGCAGGAGCAGCAGCAGTGGTGGCCTCTCAGGGCATCCCAGGGGCACTGGCAGCCAAAGCCTCCAGCAGTAGTAGAGGCCTCCCCATGCCCTCTCCTACCCCAGGGACATCCTGGGGGTGCCAGACCCTGTAGAACAGAGCTACTCGTCCTTTATATTTAAGTCCACAACCCAGAACACCTGGGTGCTCATGCACATCTACATCAGACAATAGCCAATGAACACCTGGGTGCACGTGCATATTTACATCAAATGTTTGGCAAGATTCTGAATATCTGAGGGACCCTGACTATTTTCCTATATTTTCCCAACAGGGTAGAAAGGAAAATAAAAATACACTTGCCATAACTATGTATGGAACTGTTCTGAGGAGGTTTTGAAAAGATGTCTGAGACCGGAGAGAAGCGCCTAGCCTAGGAAATTAATCCTGAAATTAATGAATTGTTTAAATCTAGGTTCAGAGACCAAGTGGAGGTTCATTTAAATGTCACTTTGAAACAGCCAGTGGAAAACAATTAAATTTCTCTAAGCCTGTTGATCTTGGCCAAAGACTCGTTGATCTGGAAGCCAAAGCTCTGTTATGGAGAGGGTTACAAAATAAAACACTGCACTTGCTAAGTGAACCTTATTCACTGTCTACATGAGCCTATAGCAGTTTCTTTAACAGCGAAGAACAGATATTTTTTGTAAACATTTTAGCATTATTCAGTATAGGACACCTGTGCATACTTATATAGAAAATAAAATGTTTGTTGGTTTTATCATTTAAATACAAGTATCTCTAGAAGCCTAAACCATTTAAAAATAATATAAATAAACCATTTAAAAATAATATCTGTCATAGATCACATAAAACAAAACAAAATCTCTGTTACATGGAATGGAGAAAACGA
>NW_007815454.1:0-914 GCF_000696425.1 Galeopterus variegatus | reverse complement strand
AACTAGGTATTGTAGCTTAGCCAAGCTGACACATAAGACTAACCGTCACAAACATCAGAGTGAACTGGTAGAAATTAAAGGACTTAAGTTAGTAGTCCAACAGGAAAACCTGAGACTGAATAGACATTGTGTGTGCAGAAGATGGGGTGGAGTTTCTGGGAAACCTGATGTTTGACTTTACTTGCTGGCTGGTCAGAGTCAGGTAAACAAACCATAGATATTCTGTTGTTTCATCTGGTCTGCACTGCTATAGCTTCTTGCAATAAATCTCATAAATTAGGAACCTTGGACTGAAACAGAGCAGATGGTCCCCTCCCTGGAGCCATAGAAAGGGTGGGAGCTCTCCAGGCAGTTAAAGGGATTGTGCTTCCTGGGAGTGGGGGACTGAAATAGAAGTCCACAGTAAGAACAACTCCTCATTGTTGAGCAGTTACTAAACACCGGGCAGTGCATTTAACGTCAGAGATTTGGTTCCTAACTCCTACCATTTAATCTGTTTTCTACCACAAAGGAGTTACGTGCATAAGAGTCAGAAGGAAAATGAAAAACATGCCACTTACTGCCACCACAGCCATTCCATAATATCCGGCAAGTGCAGGACTCCTCTGTCAAATGATACCAGAGCTCAAGGCTTTGGCCTGGAATCTACCTGAAACTTCTGTTCTCTCCTCCTGCAAACCCACATGGAATCCCCAGAGCAGAAAAAAAAAATGCGACCAATGTCCAGGCTTGGCTTCTAGAGGTAGGTACAGGTGTCCTGCCCAGGTGTGCTATTTATGTGGGAGCAGAAAGCGTCAAAGGCACGCAGGAAGAGAATGATATGGCATAAAGCTCTGATCCCAGGTCCTTATCGGTTTGTGGTAAGTAGAAATAAGCATATTTAGTAAAATACCAAATGTGCATCTCCCTACTAT
>NW_007815453.1:0-914 GCF_000696425.1 Galeopterus variegatus | reverse complement strand
CATTCATTATTAATTAAACTGCCACTCACATTTTAAAATACATACTATGTAACACTTTTTGAACATATGAAACAAGCTTTCATGGTAACACTGTTTACATTAAAAGACTTTTGGGGCCAAGCCCGTGGCACGCTCGGGAGAGTGCGGCGCTGGGAGCACAGCAGGGCTCCCGCCGCGGGTTCGGATCCTATATAGGGATGACCAGTTCGCTCACAGCGCTCACTGGCTGAGCGCGGTGCAGCCGGTCTCAAAAAAGGACAAAAAAAAAAAGACTTTTGACCAAACAAAATGACTTGAGAGTTGGTTCAAATTCCTTATTCAACATTCAACGTTTTCTACAATCTGGCTGCAACATAATTTTTCAGGTACATTTCCTATAATTCTCATAAATTGACAGTTCTGTTTAAATTGGTCTGTTTGTGATCCCCCCAAACACCTCGCGGTGTCTCACAATATGCTTTTACCCCTGCATTTTTCCCACCTGAGTAGTCCACTTTCCTCCTTTCAGCTTAATTAAATTAACTTGGGAAGATTTTCACCAAATTTAGGTGCTTTGTCTGGGATAGGCTCATTATAATATAGGCCAGATGCCCTTCACAAGCTTAGGACTTCATGGAAATCTTCCCCAAATGATAGGCTGTCACCTTCCAGGGCAGCTGAAACTGGAGGATTGATTTGCACCAGTTCTGGTGGATATGTAAAATTCAATCTAACCTCCAAGCTATGTGGCATAGGGCAATTAACTATGGAGGAAAGGAGAACCTGGATGGGACTTAAAGAGATAGGCAGTTATCTCCCTGGACAGTTGCAATGGGAGTAGATCAAAGTTTTTGTCCATAGGCATGCCACTGATATTAAGATAGCTTTGAGAAAGAAAATATGCAAAGGTTCCAGATATGGTTTCAAATTTTCAA
>NW_007815452.1:0-914 GCF_000696425.1 Galeopterus variegatus | reverse complement strand
GTCCTTCACCACCGACCCCTCTACTTACATTAAAGAATTCCAATGGGTCCTTCAGGCATACGGTCTCACACATCATGGCATCTATATGCTCCTGGCCAACACCCTCCTTCCTGAAGAACGCGATTATGTTTGGGGTGTGGCTCGGAGTCATGCAGATGAAGTCCACTGCACAAACCCTGCCCTCCCCATTGGCCCCGGGCAGTTCCTGAACAGAATCCACATTGGGATTAGGAATTCAGGCCAGAGATCATTTTAGTTCTTGCCTCCTGGCCGGTCTTAAAAAGGCTGCTCACAAAGTTGTTAATTTCCAAAAAGTACAGGATGTTATCCAAAAAAGGAAGAAACCCCATCCGAGTTCCTTAATCGCCTAACTCAGGCTCTCCAACAATACACCAACCTAGATCCCACCTCAGAAGATGGACACCACGTCCTTATGACATACTTTTTGGCTCAATCCTACCCCGACATCAAGGCCAAACTAAAAAAACTGGAACTTGTTCCCTGCTACTCCCCAGACTGAAATTTTATCAGTGGCCTTCAAGGTCTTTCATAATAGGGAGGACAAACGGGAATGGGAAAAGGAGCGGCGCAAACAAAAGGCTGGTCTGGCCAACCTCCGAATGCTGGCCAAAGTAATTACTCAGCCTTCTAAGTGCCCTTTCGGGCCCTCCACCTCCAAAGCTCCCCCTGGTGCCTGTTTTAAGTGTGGCAAAGAAGGTCATTGGTCAAGGAGTTGCCCATCACCCAGGGAGCCCACCAAGCCATGTCCTAGGTGCCAAGAAATGGGGCATTGGGGCTCCGACTGTCCACTCACCCAAAGGGGAGACTGGCCTAGCAAGCCTCAGCCGTCCCAGGTGCCTCAAGCACCTCTGGTGGGACTGGCTGAGGAAGAAGAAGACTGATGGGGCCCTGGC
>NW_007815451.1:0-914 GCF_000696425.1 Galeopterus variegatus | reverse complement strand
AAATAAGGACTGGGGAGACGCGCCGAGGGAGGGACGAGGGGCTGGCGGAGGGGGAGAGGACGACAGCGAGCGGGAGAGCCCTGGCAGGACGGGGGGAGAGGGAGAGAGAGAGAACTAGACAGCCAAACGCAGATAACTACAGGGAAAGGAGCAGAGAAGGACCGAGGCAGGCGGGGTGTGTGTGACCGAGAAGGAGATTCACAGACACAGACAGAAAAGAGGAGGCAGAAAAATACAGAGCAGGAGACGGAAACGGAGGGAGCAACAGACTGAGGCCGAGGGACCTGGATAGCTGGAGATAAACTGATGGCACAGAAAAGAACAGCAAGGAAGGGCAAAGGAACAGACGATGCGCGACCCCACCCTACCCCCACCCGCCACCGAGATTACAGCACGTTAGAGCTGGAAGGGACCTTGGGCCTTTCTGTCCTGCCCCTTATTAAATGGATGAGGAAACCGAGGCCCAGAGAGGTGAAGTGACACGCAAGGGCACGCAGTGTGTTTGTGACAGCACTGGGATTCAGCCAAGCGTTCCTTCCTCCCAGGCCAAACTCCTCCTCTGCGCCGGATGCTGGCTGTAAGCAGGGCCCAGCTGTGGACCTGGGCACACACGAGCCGACACCCAAGGGAAAGCCCTGCTCTCATGAAATACGTCCCTCCCCAGGTCAGCACAGTTCCTGGAACTGGCTGAGAAAGCACAGGCTGGTAGCCTGGGCCGCCTGCTCTGCCCCCCAGGGGCTTCAGCTCCTGTCCTGTACCAGCATGCCAGGCTGAGCATGGCTTGGGCTGAGCTGCCAGAGATAGCACTGGACACCACCTAGGGGCGTGCCTGCAGAACTGGGGTCTAGCTAAAATAGAGCAGGTGGGGCCCAGATCAGGAGGCTCAACTGACAGACTGGAGGAACTGGAGCAGG
>NW_007815450.1:0-915 GCF_000696425.1 Galeopterus variegatus | reverse complement strand
ATATTTGTGTTTTAAAATATATTATTATTGATTTCTAATTTACTTCTGTTGTGATCAGAGTACATAATATGAGCAATTTCTATTCTTTTAAATTATGAATTTTTTTGTGTGTGTGACTTAGTTTATGATTTACCTTGATGATCATGTCATGTGCACTTGAAAAAATGTGCATTTTGCACTTGTTGTCTGTAGATTATTGTAAATATCACTTAGATGGAGGTGGTTGTTTGTTTGTTTATGTCTTCTATGTTTTTACTGACATGGATGTGCATATGAAAATCTCTAATCTAATCTCCATTGATTGTACAATAGCCTATTTCTCCCTTTAATTATATCAATCTTTGCTTCAATTATTCTGTATTTCTGTTATTAGGTATACACACAATCATTGTTGTTTGTTTTTGTGATGAGTTGTGCCACTTATTATAAATTATCCTTCCTTATCTCTGATACTTTCTCTGTTTCAATGTCTACTTTATCTGATGTTAATAAAACCATTAGAATTTTAATACTTAATCTTTGCATCATTTTTCTTTATCCATCATTCTATTATCAATCTCCCTTGGTCTTTAAATTTAGTGTGAATTTTTAGTACCACATATAGTTGTATCTTACATTTATATCCTTTCTGATAACATGTGGCTTTTAATTAGTGTTTAGTCCTTTAACATTTTTTATAATTATTAAAAAGTTAAATTTAGAACTATTGTTCTACCTTTTGTTTTCTGTTTGTCCTCTCTCTTTCTTTCTGTTCCTCCTTTTCTGCCTTCTTTTGGATTGATTGAATATTTTTTAAAATTCAGTTTTAATATTTCTGCTACTTTTATCTAAGCATCTGCATTTTTTGGTGGTTCTGCTAAGGATTCCAATATATATCCTTAGCTTTTGATAGGTTAATTAGAGTGAATATCATAG
>NW_007815449.1:0-915 GCF_000696425.1 Galeopterus variegatus | reverse complement strand
CGGCAGCTACAGCTACCTTTAGCTTTAATGGTAATACAGAATGGGGTGGGGGTAAGGGGTTCTGCTCCATAGAGCCATCGGGAAATTTTCAGGGCTTTGAAACAGTATGCAAATCTGCTCTTACACCATGCAAAGCCTCCCTTCGGTTTGTATTTTCCCTTTCTCTACCCTCCTTTTCTCTCATAGCCATATCCTTGCAGTATTTTTTTCCTGTTTTTCTTCTTTCTGTTGGTTTCCCCCCCCATTACTCAGCCTTAATTTCCCTTGTCCTCTCTTCTCCTACTGCCACATTTCTTTTCTTTACTCTCTTGGTTGTGTTCCCTCCTCTCCCATATTTACATCTTTACAAGAATAATTTAACTTATGACAAGGTTTTTGTGGTTTGCCCTGTTCAGAATCTGGGAGAAAGTAGCTAAGGATTCTCCAAGGGCTAGGAAAGCGTAAAGCTTTGGGTTTTAATCTGGTCACATCAAATGAACAGGAACCACTTTCTCAGGATGGTGTTATCACAGTAAGTGATAAGGATGCGCAGGAAGAACTCATGAGCAGTGGCCCATATTTTTTTTAAAAGGCCTGGGGGCGGAAGGTGGTAAGAAAGGAAAACAAATTAGACTTTATCAGGCTCCTCCCCCATTCTTCAAATAAGTATCTTTAAAAAACAATTGAGGGGCCCGCCTGGTGGCGCACTGTAGCAGTGCGCCGCTTGGGAGCGTGGTGGCGCTCCCGCCGAGGGTTCGGATCCCACATACAGACCGGTTCCCGCTCACTGGCTGAGCGAGGTGTGGGAGCAACACTGAGGGTTGCGATCCCGTTGCCGGACACAAAAAAAGACAAAAAGGAAAAAAAAAAGAAAAAATTGAGCAAGGTTGTCAATTGGGCCAAAAATCAGCAATGCTTTAATATAACACATAGTAC
>NW_007815448.1:0-915 GCF_000696425.1 Galeopterus variegatus | reverse complement strand
GTATAAGACACATTTCAGTGTAAATGAACTAACTATAGAATGAGATTGTAGTTATTCTAAATTTTACATTCTCAGTAGATCAGTAGGTCTCACTGCTTGAAATGAGAGATTTCAAATGTGATAATAATAATATTCAACTTGGTTGTTGATTCTGTTATTTTGAATTTGATGACTGTCTACTTTTATCTTTCCTATTTTAATTTGTTGACCTTGTAACAAACAAAACAAGAAAATATAACTAGTATTTGAAATGCTTAACAAAATTGTGAAACATATTTGCATCCGCTGAAATAACTATAATTGGTAAAGTTGAAGTATATGACACAGTAAAATTTTACGAAATATCATTATACAGATGCTAGTGGATTTGAATACACATAGAAAATAGAAATTTTAAAATATATAGGTTTGGTAGCAAAAATTTTAACTGAGATTGCCTCAAAATACATAAAATTATTGTTGAGAACAGGTCAAATACTTACAAAAGATTGAGTATAATAAATGGTGAACATATCATACTCTGCGTTCATAAGCACGTTAATTGTGCTCTTTAAGCATCTTGACGACCTCTTGGCCTGCTTGTCCTATGTAGCTGGCCAATCACCCACCCTGTAGAAAGGAACTCTGAAACTTCATAAGTTTCTTTTTAAGCACAATTATTTTTAATCTTTACATTCATAATCAAATTATTTCTCTGCAGGTACTGCTGGCCTTGGTTTGAAGATCTAAGACAGAATGAAAGAAAATGGTTTCCAGTGACATTATTTTTCAAATCCTTTTTGTCTCTCAAACTTTTATTGGTTTCACGGGGAACTCTTTGTTTTTTACGTCATGTATGTACACCTTCTTAATCGATCCCCACAAGAAGAAGCCTGTAGATGTGATTCTTGCCCACTTAACTCTGGCTAATGCTGT
>NW_007815447.1:0-915 GCF_000696425.1 Galeopterus variegatus | reverse complement strand
TCATAAGGGAATGGAAACTGGGACTGAGCCACAATGGAGAAGAGCAGAGAAGGGAAGAGAGAACGAGGGAGAGAGACACAAAGACTGAGAAGGATGCAGGACTGAGAAAGAAGTTCATACCATCCAGAGGAGCTGATTAAAATCCTGGAAGAAAATGTGATGGAAAGACTTTCTATCTTCCTATCGAGACATTTAACCTAAAAGAAATGAGTTAAATAATTTATATAGAGAACAAGTGAAATTTGCTTTGATCAAATTAAAAAATATGACTCTGGAAATAAAGTGTCCGCCACGTCCTTTCCAGGCAGCAGCAAGAGCTGCCGAGAAACAAAATGACAAAGACATAAAAATAACTAACCCTAACCCGGCGAATATTAGTACCATATTTTTTGGGAGATTACACAGCGTCACTGCAAGCCATGCAGAGAAATCCTCCCTAAGCACCAACAGGAGAGGTTTTGCTCATTGAGGAAGCCCCATAAAAACCAGAAAATGGATAAAATTTTCCTTTAAAAAAGCGATACGACTTCACTCAGGGGTTGGCCCAGAAGCCACAAGGGATCAAGTTAAATTTCCCGTTTGTGCATTTCAAAAAAAGAAGAAAGCTGCCCAGCTCCCCTCCCCAAGTCTGTGTTTCTTAAAGACTGAGAAGACCCCTGTTCCTCTCCCATTTACCCTCCACACACACATATACCCGCACACACGCACTCGCCTGCTCTTAAGAAGCATCACAGACAAGCTCCAAGACTCCTGAACAAATAAGCATGAATACCATTGCTTTACCTAAGACTCAGTTTGTTGTTCTTTAAAATGGGGCTAGTACCCATTGCACAAGACTGTAGTGAGGATTAAAGGAGATGATGGAGACTGGCAGGTGAAACACTCAGTAAGTGTTAGGATCATCTCTTTCTCCCC
>NW_007815446.1:0-915 GCF_000696425.1 Galeopterus variegatus | reverse complement strand
AGCTGAAGGGCAAGAAATCATGAGAAATGCCGTTCACTGTGCTGCAGGGGCAGGAAGAGGTAGGTAGCAGACCTGAGGGCAAGCCCGAGGACCACAGCACACCGGGTCACATTGGTGGCTCATGTTGACAGGTCAGCAGGGTTTCCTGATTTAATGAATGGGAAGTGAGGGCTGGAGCACCTCCCTCCCTTCCAGAGCACCTGGAGCAGGCGGGTCCTCCTTTTCCCAGTAGCCAGCGGATCCCACGGAGCGGTGTCCAGGATCAAACCAAGCATAGTCTGTCACACCCAGTGGCCCCCATACCGGCTTGCAAGAGCTCATTTTAAAATTTTTAGGAATTTTGCGAGTCAGTTGTTAAACACAACCATTATTAAAATTAAATTGCATGAAATGACAATTAAATAAATTATATTAAAAACAAAGGTAATAGATACTCAAAAACATCATTTCCTGAAGATTTACAATGTTTTATTAGGGCGGGAGCAACACCGAGGGTTGCGATCCCGTGGCCGGTCCCAGTCCGGTACGGGCGCAACACTGAGGGTTGCGATCCGTTGCCGGTCACGAAAAAAAAAAAAAGACAAAAAAAAATTAAATTGCATGAAACGACAATTAAATAAATTATATTAAAAACAAAGGTAATAGATACTCAAAAACATCATTTCCTGAAGATTTACAATGTTTTATTATCTGTGCTTTTGAGGTTATTTGCATCTGTTGTAGGATGGAAATAATGTTGGCTACTGTGTGTCTTCCCAACTCCACACTCGGACATTGGCAGGTTGGTGGCTTGAAGCTGTCTGTGATGGGAATGCGGGTACCATGGAGGCTGGCAGCACTACCCACCAGGCTGCGCTTGCAGACCTGGCAGTTAGCCACAGGCCAGCACACCATGCTCACGCTCTCCCGGAAGCC
>NW_007815445.1:0-915 GCF_000696425.1 Galeopterus variegatus | reverse complement strand
AACACCATAGAAAGAGATAAAGAAGCCACTATACAATGATAAAAGGATCTACCCAACAAGAGGATATAACAAGCATAAATATATATGCACCCAAAATTGGAGCAGCCGGATTTATATATCAAACATTATTAGACCTAAACAAAGAGGTAGATACTAATACCGTGATAGTAGGGGACCTGAAAACCATACTCTCAACATTGGACAGATCATCTAGGCAAAACATCAATAGAGAAACATTTGGACCAATTTGAATTGGGAGATATCTACAGAACATCTCATCCAACGAGCACATAATATTCATTCTTTTCATCAGCACATCTAACATTCTCCAGGATAGACTACATGTTACGTCACAAATCAAGTCTCAACAAATTTTTAAAAATTGGAATTATTCTATGTATTTTTTTCAGACCAGAATGGATTAAAACTAGAAATCAATAACATATGAAACTCTGGAAACAATACAAACACATGGAAATTAAACAATATTATATTCAATGACATATGGGTCCAGGAATAAATTAAATGGGAAATCAAAAAATATATTGAAACTAATGAAAATGATGACACATCAAACTAAAACCTGTGGGATAGCGCAAAAGCAGTACTAAGGGGGAAATTTATTGCAATATATGCTTACTTCAGAAGTATGGAAAGATAGTTAACAATGTTAACACTTCACCTTAAAGAACTAGAAAAACAGGAATAATCCAAGCCCAAAGTTAGTAGATAGAAAGAAATAATTTAAGATCAGAATAGAACTAAATGAAATAGAACCCACCCAAAAATATACAACAGATCAATGAAACAAAAAGTTGACTTTTTTGAGAAAATAAATAAAATTGGCACACCATAAGCAAGGCTAACTAAAAAAAGAAAAGAGAAGATACAAATAACAAAAATTAGAAATGAAAA
>NW_007815443.1:0-915 GCF_000696425.1 Galeopterus variegatus | reverse complement strand
TAATGGGTCTTGTATTAGAAGGTTGAATTATTTTTTTCTTAAACGAGGGGTGTCCATAGGTTATCAGTTTGGACAGGAAAAGAAGTGAATGATATAAGGCTAATCTTACAACTGGAGAGCAAAGATGCTTGAGGCAGGGAGATTGAGGAGGTTGTTGTAATAACTCAAGCAGCATGTGAAATGGACCTGATCAAAAATGCTTGGTTAGAAAGCATAAAAGAGAAAGCAATAGGTACAGGCTGTACTTAACAGGCATGATTTTGTATTGGGAAGAATGGTGACAATAATAAAATAGGAAATTCAGGTGTGGAGATAATTTTTTGCATTGAAAAATTTAGTTACTATCCTATGTCTCCTATAATATTCAGAACATTGCTTGTCCTAAATATGCATTTTAATATATAAAACTGATTCAATTAAATAGTTACTGTTAACAGACTCGTACAGGTAAGAACCCCGGAAATGCAATAATGCAGTAAAAAAAATGAAGTTCTTAGTAGTTGAACATTTTAATCCCAAGTCTACCTTAATGATTTGAAGAAGTTTACCCTAATTTAGCCATAATTTCCTTCATGTTAAAAAAGGATATGATGTACAATGTATGTGTATTCTGCAAATTAAAGGAGATAACAAAGATTAATATTATAGCATGATTCTTGATAAGAAAGGTATTTAACAAATATTTACTTTCTTCCATCTTTTCATATACTGCAAAGGTCACAATTTTATTTAGATTAGGCCTCCTATTAGACCCCACCTAATGCAACACTGCTGCATTGGGAATTAAGTTTCCAATATGAGAATTTTGGGATAGACATCCAGGTGATAATAAAGATCCGCCTTAGCTGGGGACTTTAACTTAATCACTTCCTTAAAGGCCCTATCTCCAGATACCATCACATTCAGAAGTACTGG
>NW_007815442.1:0-915 GCF_000696425.1 Galeopterus variegatus | reverse complement strand
TTACTTAAATGATTACATTTTTAGGTAAAATTAGTTGTTGCTAAAGCAGTAGGTACTGTACCAGGTTCTTCAAAAAGTTCATGGAAGCATTCATGTTATCTTTTAATTCAATTTTTACATGAACTTATTGAAGTACCGTCATATGTTTTCATTAAACCCCCCAAAAATTGTTTATCTAATTTTTACCAGTTAGCATATTTGTAAATGCATCTTCAATGGGGTGTTTGTTGCCTTTTTTTTTTTTTTTTTGAGACATGAAGAACTACTCTCCCATAAGGCATCTTTAAAAAAAAATTTTTTTTTCCAGGTACATGTGCAGACAGTTTTTTTCAGGAGAATCTAATCCCAAGCCACCCCCGGTCTCTCCTTATTCACTTCATTTGTCTTTTCAGCTGTGCTGCCACAGTGTTGTGTGCATTTCCAAGAGCAACACTAAATGAATAAATCTTCAGTGAGCTGTTTATTCCTCACTTTGTTTTACATTATATTTTATGAGCTTTATGGTGTCAATGAATTAAAATTTAAAAGTATAAGTAAAACTCAGCTTGAGGGAAATGAGCATACATAAGATAAAATTACCATATAGATATAGCAAGTTGT
Source organism: Galeopterus variegatus (assembly GCF_000696425.1). NCBI lineage: Eukaryota > Metazoa > Chordata > Mammalia > Dermoptera > Cynocephalidae > Galeopterus > Galeopterus variegatus. Next base: position 315 of record NW_007815442.1, on the reverse strand, counting down.
AAAACCTTAAAGTAGTCCAAATTGACTACAAACTTGTGTCTGATCTTTCTGGTGTCGTGGCCAAAAGGCATTTCGTTTATTCCATGATTGGAATGGAATTGGAGAGGAGAGTAAGCTGAATTCTCATGGGACATCAAGACTTGATGACACCAGAGTTGGACAGACCATCTTAGTTTTCTGCAGTTGAAACGTTGTTAGGCCAGATGTACATGGAGAAGCAGAGGAGCATGGGGTAGGTTCTACCCACTCCTCCCGCTCTGTGCAGCTCAAGAACAACCAATGCTTCTAGGAGAAACAATTTTACCAAATCAGGAA
>NW_007815441.1:0-915 GCF_000696425.1 Galeopterus variegatus | reverse complement strand
CTTCAGTTCCTGTGCAGAGAGAAGGCACTACAGCTCCCAGGCGCTGGTGAGGGGGGTTCATCTCACCACTATCCTCTGCCTTCCACAGGCATTGACTGAGCTGAAACTTGGCATGTCCTACCCTCACAGTCACGGGCTGGCAGTTACCATAGTGCACCAAAGCCCCCCATGGCCTCCAGTCACCAGGCCCACGTGTTCTCATCCTCTCGATCCCAGTCTCGGGTTCCTTTGGCTCTGCAAGCCCACAGAGCTTGGCTGCTTGGGTGCACTTGGCTGCTTTCTCTTCCGTGTGCTGCGGATGGATGTGGGACTCTGAGACACTTACTTCCTCGGCTCCTTCTTCAGTCCTGCTGGTGCCATGTCAGAAGAGGGCTTCTCGTGTGGCCTGCAGAGCCCCTGCCCAAACAGGGCAGGTGAAGCATGGTTCCCTCTGCACCTCGTTCCTCCTTGGCCAGTATGGGTTTTTATCAGCCCACCTCCTCACACTCAAACAAGGTCAGTGGTGAGGACAGTGTTTGGGGTCCTTTCAAAGACGTCCGTTTATGTCTGTTTTAACCTCTGCTCACAATTTTCTCTCCTCAGACATACCTGGTCTTGGATTACATGACATTAATTATAAAGATGTCAAATATCCGCAGATTAATTTATAAATTCAATGCAATCCCAATCCAAATTCTAGCTGTATTTTTTTTTTTGAAGAAACTTGATATACTTATTCTAAAATGTACAGGGAAAAATAAGTTTTACATATAGCTAAATCAATCTTGAAATGGTAGAATAAAGAGGGGGAAATTACCTGCCAGGTACTGAGACACTCTACAAAGTTGTTTTTAATGTGGCCGTGGAGTGGAACTGAGAGTTCACAGGTAGCTCTGCACTGACCTATAAACTTCACATAATGTAGAGTTGGCACCG
>NW_007815440.1:0-915 GCF_000696425.1 Galeopterus variegatus | reverse complement strand
ATAAAGTTTTAAATAATAGTCTTGGTATTTGATTGGTTGGTGGAAGGTGAACTTGCTCATTAAAACACAAATAAATTCAGAGGAAAAATCAAATAAACATACTTTTTAGCGAGATCTGGCCATAAAAAATATTGTTTCCAAGAATTACTAAATTTTGTCTTCAAAATAAGATAATACTTTTGTAATTGCCAACACTAAACTTTCTTTCTCTGAAAAGTAAACAACTGAATAAAATATGACTTGTATTAGTCAGGGTTCTCCAGAGAGACAGAATCAATAGGATATTTTATAATTATATGAGAGAGATTTATTAGGGGAATTAGCTCACATGACTATGAAGAAAAGTCCCACGATAGGCTGTCTATAAACTGGATGACGGTAGCGTGGCTCAGTCCAAGTCCAAAGGCCTCAGAACCAGGGAAGCCGATGGTGTCCTTGGTGTAAGTCCTGGAACCCAAAAGCTGAAGAGTCTAGAGCTCTGATGTCCATGGACAGGAGAGAAGAGTGTGTCCCAGCTCCAGCAGATGGAGAGAGAGCTTCACCTCTTTCCTCTCTCTTTTGTTCTCTCCAGACCCATAGTGGATTGATGGTTCCCACCAACACTGAGGGTGGGTCTTTCACACCCAGGCCACTCAGACTCTCATACTCATCTCTGCTGGAAACACCCTCATGGACACACCTGAAAAGATTGCTTTACCAGGTTTCTCAGAATTCCTTCATCTAACCAAGTTGACACCTAGAATTAACCTTCACATAACTCCTTGCTTATTCAGTAACATCCTTGTAGAGGGAGGCAGCAAAGCAGAAGGAATAGATGTATTCTGCTTGTTCACGCCCGGTTGGTCTCCATTTAATTCCCAACCTCCCATCTTTGGATGATTAACCAAAGCCAGGTTTTAGCAGCACTCTTTTTTT
>NW_007815439.1:0-915 GCF_000696425.1 Galeopterus variegatus | reverse complement strand
AGCAGCTTTTAGTTAAAGACAGCCAAGAGCAAGTTGTGTAAATTGAGGCAAAGGAACTGAGGTTTGTTTTTCTTACACAAGCACTCTAATTTTATGAGGATCTTGGCTAATGGTTTGTCATTAGTTTACAACAATCCAAGAATCTAGAATAGAATTTTCTAAAATGTTTTACAAGGAATATTAGTGCCATGAGAGATTCTGTGAATGAAAATATTCCCTAAATTGTTTAAAAATAAAACCCTTCTTTCAGACAACATTCACTAACACCCATAGAATTACTGTTAGAGCATACTTTGGGTAGTACCGTGGGTAGTACCATGTTAGAGAGTATCAGCTTCTGGTATATGTTTCAGGCAGACAGTTCTTATCTATTGTGTGATTTCAAGGATGTTAACATTTGATTGTTTAAAAGGTAAAATCACCACTCAGTCTATTATCATTAGATCATACGCTTTCATCCAATCACATTTCTACATGGCTGTCCATTCTTCATCAAACCTAAACATAAAAATAGACTATTTTCCCTGGGTCTTTGAGTCTTCATTTCTGAAGACTCCCGTGTTCAATAAAATTTTGTATCAATACATTTATTATGCTTTTCTCTTGTTAACCCAGTCTTTTGTTACAGAAATGTCGGCCATGATCCTTATGGTGGGTGAGGAAAAGGGTCTCATCTTTCCAACCCCACAATGATAATTTGTCCTAAGAAAAAACTAATAGAGACACCAAGTAATCTCTTTGATCATTTCAAAGTCTTTTACAAACTTCCTTAATAAAGATGTTACATAAAAATTATAGGAGGCCATTGTTTTGGACTAAGTTCCTATACTAGACCCCTAAAGGCCAGACTAAAAATCAAAATGGAGTCACCCCTGCTAAGCTCCACCTCAGCAAATCTAAATTAAGTTGTGGTCT
>NW_007815438.1:0-915 GCF_000696425.1 Galeopterus variegatus | reverse complement strand
TTTTTTTTCTCATTGGAACTAAAAATACTCTAAATTTTTATAGCCATTAAATATCAGTTCATAATCAAAGGTCAGATTTAAATAGATATACAGAGGAGCATAGTATCGGAAGAATTCATCTCAGTGCATCAACTTTGCTTTTCCTTATGCTCTCAAGAAAGAATTTACTGTCTTTAGAAAGCATGTTAGAAAAATATCAAACATAGACTACTTACAGGGACTACCCCTGGTGATAGATAAGTACAGTTGGAGGTGGGAGGTGAGGTAGGAAGGTTGTCCTCAAAGGACACTTTCACCTGATCACTATCACTTGGATGTATTCTTGCATTACTTGTATAACTGAAATTAAATAAACTTGATAGGGAAATAATAAATGAGTATACACAGATAAATACTGGAAGAAAAGAAAGAAGGAAGAGAGAAGAAGAAAAGTTGGAGCCTGGACTTCAGGCAAAGGCCCAAGATGAAAGAATCAGTACTGATGTTACAGCAACTTTTGATAAAAACCATAACATCATTATACATTTTTCCATACAGATAAATAGAATACAAAAGGCAATCTTGTCTAAGTATGGTCACTTTTCTCAAATAACCTCTCTTGACAGGTATTCGGCTTCTTTTTATTTTCTCTTCCAACTTTCTCAATTACCTCCCCTGCTTTAATACCTCTTCTAATCCAAAGGATCTTTTTTCAGTCTCATTCTTCATTAGCCCTAATGTGTAATCACTCTACAGCCATCTGGGCCACCCTTTACTCTTATCTCTCACTTTCATTTATGTGTAAGTTGTCCTCACTTATGTGCAAGTAAGTGTGAGACACCTTAACACGTCTCCTCCAACATTAACAACTGTAAAAGGAACAGACCCCTAGAATAAGGTGCCTGGTGTCACTGGTGTGCTGAGCAGTGGGGAATG
>NW_007815437.1:0-915 GCF_000696425.1 Galeopterus variegatus | reverse complement strand
AAGGTCTTCAAATAAGCGCATGTGTTACCTGGTTTTTGCAGGCCCAGGGTGGCCCACCAAGCGCTGCTTTGCTTCTGCAAGTCAACAGGAGTCTGTTTTTTAAATTAACTATCATGCTCCAGAATAAAACTCCTTACTGGAGAAGGACTTATTTTCTGCCCCCTTTCCTGTCTGTTCTGGCTTTCTACCTCTGGTATGACTTGGTCTATGAGTAGAGACTAACAGCTTACAACATGTTTCTTCCAGTCCTGGAAACAGGGCTTCCCAATCCCCTTGCCAATGACATGGGTGGAACACAGATGGCTTGAGTGCTTCTGATCACAGCAGCAGGAAAAAATTAGCATGTTTCTTCTGGGAGCAGAAGGGAGTTCCTAGATGAGAACCCGCTCAGGACGTCAGTCTCACAGGTACAAAAAGAAGGCCAAGTAAGGGAGATTTGGGTGAGAAGAGCATCACATTGTGATCTAAGTCCCAGCATCCAGGACAGGTGGCAGAGGGTGTACAGGAGCATAAACTGGGGCTGAGAGAGGGTGAACCCACAGCCAAGCAGTTAATAAGTAAAAGCTCAGAGACCTCATGCCCATCCTTGTCCATCATAACATCATGCATTTGAGTCCCAGAGGAGAAGCATCTCAAGACAAAAGTGCCTCTCCCAAAATCTTCAGCATTGCTGTGAATGATACGGTTATGACTTACCAGGGAAAATTCAGTATTTGGGGCACTTTTTACTCTAGAAGTTAATATTAATGATGATGCTCGTGTCTCCAAAACCTTATCAGAGGCCAGATTCATCCAGATGATGACACCGGCCCCATAAGACAAACAAGTGTTCTTTGTTTTCTAACCTCTAAAGCCTTAACCTCTAATTTTTCAATATTCCTATATTGAAAGACACAGAACAGCCTGATTAAAGCT
>NW_007815436.1:0-915 GCF_000696425.1 Galeopterus variegatus | reverse complement strand
TGTTTACTCCTAAGTATTTTCTTCTCTGGGATGTCATGGCCAATGGATTTTGGGGATCCTTCATGGCAAGTATATAGAGAATAGGAGAGAGCATCGTTGTGGACCCCAGGCTGGGGTCTATAAGGATACATCTAATTAGTCCCAACCCCACTGCAGACATTCCCTGCTGTTTTCCCGCCCCTCCCACCCCCCCTGTAGCCTGGCTCCGCCCACTCTGGGGTGTGCACTCCTCCCCGAGGTGGCCTGGAGAGGCAGGGAGCTCACATGTCCCCCAGACACAGCCAGACTAGTGGGCACACCAGAGCCTGCTCGGTCCCCCTGCACACCGGAGCGCTGGGTGATCTGGCAGCGGTGGAAGCGGCAGCAGCGGCGGCCACGGAAGGAGGAGACCTGCAAGGGGAGCGGCGCGGCAGAGCAGGTATGGCCCGGGTGAGGGGGCTCTGGTTCCAGAGCGAGGCAGGGGAGTAGCGTCCTTGGGCTGAGAAGGAGGTGGCACGGGGTGCATTAAGAGGTCTCTCGGGTCCTGAGTTTGGGAGGGGCAGCGGAGGCCAGCAGGGAGGGATGCAGACGGCGGGCTGGGTGCCCGGCACTGGCAGAGACAGGAGGCTGGGGCGCCCTCCTCCCCTCTGGAGGAGCCCAGCGCAGCCCCACCGTCCGTCCTTAGCTCCGTCCATCCGTCTGTCCCTCCCAGCGCGCCGGGTGGCCTTGTCCCAGGGCTGCTGCGGGAGCAGCTGGCGGGGGGCGGTGTAGGCGCCAGACCGGAGTAGCAGGTGCAGCTGGGCTGTGGCCTCCTGGTCACGTGGTCGTGTCCTCTGGTTCCGGGCCTGGTGAGCCATCACCGCCACTGTCAGCGCGAGGGCGTCCCGGACGAGGCCACTGGGGGGGGGGGGCGGTTTTCTCATCATCCTTGCAGGT
>NW_007815435.1:0-915 GCF_000696425.1 Galeopterus variegatus | reverse complement strand
TGGGTTTTCCTTTCAGCAGCAGCAGGGCAGGCTCATTGCCTATGGAAGGATTGAGAGTAAGTAGTGCTTTACCAGCTATCCGAGTATCCCGTTCTCCAGTCAAGTGGACACCCCAAATCAGCCATCACCAGGCCTGAGGGTGGCAATGGCCCACTGTTGGTCCACTCAACCCTGCTTAACTGTCTATAAATAGCCTCTTCACCGAAATCTTTTCCTCTAAACCCTGTGAATGAGCCATCAATTTCTACCTGAGACCTGATGAGTTTTAATAATCAGAAGACTTTTGTCTTTCATTTCATGAATATTAAAAGGAAAAAAAAAATAAGTGTTCTGGAGTTTCGACTGAAACATTTTCTCTCTGTTGATAAAAATAATGAAGTGGATGCTATCTAATCAGCTTTTACATTTTTATTGTGTAGCAGGCCTTGTGAGGAATGTTTTTGTTTTTGTTTTTTGTTTGTTTGTTTTTCCTTTATTTATTTAAGTCTTTACAACTCTTCTATAAAACAGGTATTGTTATCCTGATTTTACATATGAGGCAATTGGCACAGAGAGGTTAATTCATTTATCCGCAGTCAAAAGCAGCAAGCGGTGGATTCAAGACTTGAACCAGCCGAGGCAGACCCCAAATCTGATCTTCTTTACCAACACCACAGTCATGTTTCCTTCATAGCAACAGCACTCAGGACAAAGGAGGTTGAATCAAGAACCCCACAGAATTTTGTAACACAAAAGCAGTTTACCTCAATCTCATTTTTTGCAGGTTCATGTTAGCTTCCTACTTCATGATATATATTTGCTTGTTTTAATATCAAATCATTTCCACTTAAATATTTGAGTATAATTGAAAATTTACCAAGTTCTTTGTATAGCTTATTGTCAGAAAAATCTACCAAGTCAGGAGAATTTACAGAG
>NW_007815434.1:0-915 GCF_000696425.1 Galeopterus variegatus | reverse complement strand
GACCAAATATCATCTTTGTCTCATATTCTTTTTTGGTTTTTGATTTTCTTGTTTATTTGTTGTTTTTTTAAACAACACTTATTTTTCTCATTTTTTTTAGTTTTACTTTTTAAAAAAATTGATACATAATAATTGTACATATTTATGGAGTATAATGTGATGATTCCATACAGATATACATTGTATAATTATCAAATCAGGGCAATTAGAAAATCCATCCCCTCAAAGAATATCATTTATTTGTGGTGAGAATATTTGAAATCCTCTCTTCCAGTTATTTTTAAAATGTACAATACATTATTGTTAACTATAGTCACTCTACTGTGCAATAGAACATCATAGCTTATTCCTCCTATCTAACAATAACTTTGTACCCATGAATCATCCTCTCTCCCTCTCCCACTCCACCCCATTTCCCCTCCCCAGCCTCTAGTAATCACTTCTCTTTTTATCCACTTCAACGAGATCAGCTTTTTTAGATTCCACATATGAATGAGATCATGTGATATTCATCTCTCTCTGTGGCTTATTTTGCTTAATACAATGTCCTCTGGGTTCATCCATGTTGCCAAAAATGTCAGGATTTCATCTTTTTTGTGGCTAAATAGTATTTCAAAAAGAAGACGTATGAATGGCCAACAAGTATATGAAAAAGTTCTCAACATCACTAATCATCAGGGGACTGCAAATCAAAAACACAATGAGATATCTCCTCTCTTCAGTTAGAATGGCTATTATGAACAAGACAGAAAACAACAAATGCTGGCAAGGATGTGGAGAAAAGCGAACTCTCCTACATTGCTGGTGAGAACGTAAATTGGTAGTCATTGTGGAAAACAATATAGAGATTTTTTAAAAAAAATTAAAAATAGAACTGCCATATGATCCAGCAATCCCACTACTGGCCCTATATCT
>NW_007815433.1:0-915 GCF_000696425.1 Galeopterus variegatus | reverse complement strand
TAATTTGCTAGGATGGCTTTCCCATCTGGCTGTTCATCTCTATCCACTGTAATATCCTTTATGAGAAATGGGTAAAACTAACTAGAGTACTTCCCTGAGTTCTGTGCACCTCTCAAGAAAATTAACAGATTCTGATGAGGGGGTCATGGGAGTTCCTGATTTATAACTGGGAACCCCTGATTTATAGACAATCTGAAAACTGTGACTGGCGTCCACAGTAGGCTCAGTCTTGTGGAACTGAGCCTCAACTTGTGGTCTGTTGCTATCTCTAAGTAGTCAGTGTCAGAACTGAGTTAAATTATAGAACACCCAGTAGGTGTCTAATGCAGGACGGCTTGTTAGTGGGGAAAAATCCTCACACATTTTGGTGACGTGAGGTAAACTATCCTGTGCGGAGTGTTCACAGTTGCTAGTGTAAGAGTATGAAGAACACTTTGGTTTTTCCTCCAGTCTATACACCCCCACCCCAAACCCAACCCCATTCCCAGAAAAAGGAAGAGGGTGACTCACAAGTGAATGGGTCAAGTCACTGTCCTCTGACTGAATACGGATTGCAAACAGAAGTTAGCCTCTGCTGCCAAGAATTATAAAATGCACATGCCTTATAGATAGGAGTTTTGCAATTCTCATTCTCATCTTTGTAACTTGCACAAATTTTAGATGTTAGATTATAAACACAGGAATCAAGATCTCACAACATAGTCGTCTGTAGCAATCAACTCACCACTCGTCTAGACCCAGGTTCCCAGTCTCTATTACTGTTTTCCTCCCTCATCCTGTATGTATCGCTCAGTTTTGCCTACTCTCTCTAGCTCTTTTGTTGTGTGTGTGTGTGTGTGTTCCCACTGGCTTTGTCCTCATTGTTATGTGCACCTTTATCTTCCTGCTGTTTCTCCCTTTCTTTTTTCTCTATTG
>NW_007815432.1:0-915 GCF_000696425.1 Galeopterus variegatus | reverse complement strand
ACACCTGTCCTCTAAGTGCCCAGGAGAATTGTTTACTGACCTCATTCAAACTCAGATTAAAGGCTCCAAAGAACCCAAACTGAAGATACAGTCTCTTAGCAAGAATATAATATTTTTACCTAGAAGTACTGATCTTAAAAACAAAACAAAAAATAAACAAGAAACAAATGAACAAACAATAAAAGATCCTCTCATGCAAGCATTGGTTGTGCTTCAGTAGCATCTAAGGGACACAACAGTGTATTTACAAGTTTTTAAGCTTTTTAAATCTTAAGGAAGAAGCATCGGATGCTACTTACCAGCCTCTGTTAGAAATTACAGTGCCAGGTACCCGTCCAAAACAGAAATGGCATTACTATACCAACTTTGGTTTATGCAGTTATGCATTCAAACTAAAGTTATTTACCTGGTCTTATGAGAACATTATTAATTATAAAATTTTACCTTGAATTTTGTTTAATGATTTAAAAGAAGTTTTGGGGTTTTTTTTCCCCCCAAATATCATCAAGAAAAACAAATTTTAAAATATATCTTATTTGGGGGGCCTTGGTGCTTACTTTGTTTCATATTTTTAAAAGTCACATTAACTGGAGACACAGATGTAAAAGAAACATTTTAAATTAAAAGGAGATCATTTATAAAGCTATGATAAAAATTTAGAAATCTGAATTGAATAGCTTGTCAGGAAAATATGTAATAACCAAAACAGACTCAAGAAAACTTGAACTGACCACTAAAGAGAAACTAGGCCGGGCTAGCCCATGGCTCACTCGGGAGACTATGGTGCTGATAACACCAAGGCCACAGGTTCGGATCCCGTACAGGGATCGCCGGTTCGCTCACCGGGTGAGCGTGGTGCTGACACCACCAAGATCCCCTAACCAGTCACCTTTAAAAAAAAAAAAAAAAAAAAAC
>NW_007815431.1:0-915 GCF_000696425.1 Galeopterus variegatus | reverse complement strand
TTTTGAAACAATAAAACAAAACATATGCCAAATACTGAAGCATAAATCAAGAATCAAAATATATCCTGGAATGTACATGGCACAGAAAAATAGACACATGGAAAATACATAAACTAGAAAGTATATAAGTTTAAATGAAGTGTTTCTGAAAAAGAAAGTTGAGTAATAGTTTGCACATTAATTTGTATAAATCTTCATAGGCTTATTAAAAAAGGCCATTAATATATATATGTTCTGAAAATTGTTGCTAAAGAGACATAATATGTATAAAACACTATTTAAACTTCTTTAGATCAAAGAATTACAGTGGTTTTTCTTATATAATGTAAGTTAAAGAAATACAATGAATATAGAAGATGAGAGAAAAATTTAAGAGCCATGGTAAGCAGTCTTTTTAGCTGTCAAAATGCTACAGAGATTTTATTGTTATTGCTTCTAAAGCCGAGTAGTGACACTGTCTGGAGTTTAACCACAGAAAAATACAGGTATGGATTAAATATCCACACTGCTCATCACCTAATGTGATGATTAAATCAGATGATGTACATGTGGTGAATAGCAGATATAAGCATACACTGTATCAGCAGTTAATATGGCTATCCAAATAATTATTATTATCAATGACGGGACAACCACCAACTTCTTGCCAATTTAACCCAAATTCCTTAACCTACTTATAAAAAATAATTCCCTGAACATTTTTCATACCATCCCTTCAATGAATTTTGGTTAAAAAAACACGTATTATTGAAATTTCCCTTTTAAGAAAGTATTTGACATTAAAAATTTTAAAAAATTATGTTCATTTTTTTTGAAACTGGAAAGAGATATCCTCATTAAGCAGAGGCAGAAAGCATAACAAATGATGTGTAGTTAGAGGAAAGCAGAATTTTTAATACACATTATAAGCTTGGT
>NW_007815430.1:0-915 GCF_000696425.1 Galeopterus variegatus | reverse complement strand
TTTTTTTCATCGAGTAAGTGTCCTTTGTAAAAAAATATTTTCACATAAAGGATTTATGTCTGTATTGGTCTTTGCAACTTTAGTTATGTCCATAAACAACAACCAGTGACTGACCTGACATTCTTGTATAAGGAGGACAATGATAATTAGATCTAATAAAATTTGTGTGTGTGCTTGCGACATGCGAAGAAGCATCTATGAAAAACTGGTAGTTTGCAGCTTTCTTATGGGGGAGGGTAGAAGGCAGAATAGGATGGTTTACTGAATTTTTGGAGGCTGGGATGGAAGAGTGAGTTTAACACTAATGTTGTACTTTCATACTGCATTAATACCTGGTACATTATTTTTTAGGTATATTTATGAATGGCATGGATGAATAGTGAGTGTATCACTGAATGTTCACTAGTATTGCTGTTAAATTGTAATCTTGAAATACAGATATGCCAAAGTAATAAATCTGTTAACAGCCAGCAATACATTTTTGCGTACTATATGTAGAATAACTTGCTGCAGATTTGTATGAAACATTAGATAACAGTGTACTGATTTGGTTAAAAAAAAAAGATGCTTTTTAAAATTTTTAGATTTTTATGTTTAAGTTGTACATCTGGCATAGGCATGGGAGTTCTAATTGCCTTCATTTTCCAAAGTATAACACCACATTTAGTTATTTTAGAATATAACAACTTAACAAGCATTTGAGTTTCTGTGATATATATGACATTCTATTAGGTGCTGTGGGTGTTACAGATGAACTATAGTAGTCTCCCCTTTCCTGGGTTTCAGTTACCCGCAGTTAACTGAGGTCTGAAAATATTAAATGGAAAATTCCAGAAATAAACGTTCATCAACATTAAATTATCAACCATTCTTTTTTTTTTTTTTTTTTTTTTTTTTTTTTTTTTTTTTTTTCCT
>NW_007815429.1:0-915 GCF_000696425.1 Galeopterus variegatus | reverse complement strand
GGCTTACTTAATTAACAAAATGAATCTTAGACATGAGCTCTCATTGGAGAAACTGAAGTATTAGGTTGTATGAGAACCCTTTCGACCGCGCCCCATCATGGCGCTGGCTACCCTTCTCTTCCGCCTTCTCCTTCCCGCTGGCGCCACAATACCTTCCCGCTGGCGCGAACCGCACGCCAATCAGCACAGGCTCCCTGCTCCTGGCCCTGTAGCAACACAATCCATCCAATCCCTGCACGCCCTGCGTCCTCAGCAAACCTATCAGCTCACATCTATAAAAGCAGATGTGCCCGCTGAATAAAAAACCTTCTCCGGCGAGCTGCCTTGCATTTGTGTCTCATCCTTTAACTGGTGCTGAATTTTATTCCTTTCATTGGTGACGGGATTGTCCACTGTGGACCCCCTCTCTATCTCAACCAAGGCGGCTCGCCCTCGTCCACCTTTTCGGGTGCTGGCTCTTCGCACTCACCACCGCTTCCACCCTTAGGTAAGTCTCCTTTATAAGGCTGCCACCCTCCTCTGGGCTACAGCAGAGCAGTTATCAACCAACTAGACTCTGACGCCCTTAAGAGGTGTAAAGTTACACCCCATTAAGACCTTTACGGTCGTGGGGGACCCTCCGGCTATCCACTCCCTTCTCTCCAGGAGCCTTTGAGCATGAGGGTTCAGGGTGGAGGCTCCTTTCTGCTTCTCTCTCTCTCTCTCTCTGGATACTAAAACGGGTTCCAAAAATCCTAGTACTAGGTTCCTCGTGGCCTCCGTCACTGTGCCTCCTGGGAGCTTGAAGTGTGGGTGACGACCCTCACTCTCCTAATCCGGTTCCTATAGACCCTCCGTGGCTCACAAACTCCTCAGGGGATGCCTCCTGGATTTTGCTGACCCACTTCCGGCCCGGGGATTCATTTCCTCATTTTC
>NW_007815428.1:0-915 GCF_000696425.1 Galeopterus variegatus | reverse complement strand
GAACCCAGGCTCCCCCTACTGCAGGGATTGCGGAGGGGAGGGAAGCCCCTCCCCATGGCTCAGAGGCTGAGTGGCACCTGGCTGGCAGGAGAACTTCTCTCCTGCCATAGACGGGAAGACACCACCCCATTACAAGGAGATTGACAGGAGGCCGAAGAGGGAGGAAAATTAACGTATGTTGCCCTGTCTGGTCCTAAGAAGTGGACTGGGCGCGTTGCATGGATAACAGTCACTGCCCACAGAATAATGAGGTGGCCATACGGTTCTGTGGTCTCTCCCATGCCCGCTCTGCCCAGCATCATCCTTGTCCTTACCTGCTCTCCTGCCTTCCCAGCCACTTGGTTTCCTTGTGCTTTCCGGGAAGGTAGAGTCATGAACCCAGTACACTTTTCAGTATCAATTCAGAGTCCACAATTTCCCTGATTTCCTAATCGCCTTTCCAGGTGAGAATGGACTTAACCTCCATCACACAGGCCGCTGGTAGATGGCAGGCCCACTAAGCTGGCAGTCCCAGCACAAGTTTCAATGGCTGGTGATAGAACTAAGTCCTCTATACCAACCCAATGTGGAGTTTTCAAAGGAGAAAATAATTATAAATGGATGCTGTCAAACCACCACCGCAGTAGCCTCCTGAATGGCGAGGCAGAGTGGCTTGTGGTCCCCTCTGCTAAGGAGAGCTAGAACAGGTCTAGGTCGAGCCTTCTGGGTCCCCTCGGTGAGAACTGCATGGTCCGGTTGCTATTGAAGTATAGTCGGACAGTGATGTGTCCCCAGAAATCTGGGACGGTTTTCTAACTGCCACCTATTGGCATGTGACTTGGGAAATCATTAACCTCTGCGGCTTCATACTGTCTTCTTGCAGAGGGAGCAGCTGGTCCTTGAGCACCTCTCTCGTGGGGTCATTTTGGGTGTGAG
>NW_007815427.1:0-915 GCF_000696425.1 Galeopterus variegatus | reverse complement strand
GAACAGTAAGAACACTGATCATTTTCAATATTCTTACACAATATAAATGTAATCTGAAAATCCTATTATACACTAATGCATGTAGAGACTCTTCCTCAAAATACAGAAGAAAATGTGAAAAGTAAATATCACCACCATTCCTCAAGTTTGGAGAATGATTTTGCTCATGTCCTTAGTGTTTTTTTATACAAAAAAGGAAAAAACTAAACCCTTATGTGTAGTTATCCTAAGAGGTAAAAGAAGGGAAACCTGTGTTTGTGATTAATGAAAGATGCTGCCTATAGTAGTACAAACTGTTCCATTCATAAGCTGTCAATCTGTTATATATTGCTCACCTAGGCTGAGGGAAGTATTGGTGAAGATATCAGAGGAGAAGGAAGCACTGGAGAGGGGCAGGTAGTTACTGATGAAAAAGAGTCATCAACTACTGTAGGCACTTCTTGGAGGTTGAAAGTTAAATTTACATTTCTTTGTGTCCCCAGGTTCAAATCAAAAATTGCTTGTAGGTGTTCGATAAGCATTTGATGAGTGAATGGGGAAATAGTTCAATTATTTTCATTTATTCCTAGTCAGAATTATTTGATATACTTTAGTATTCTTAAGGTTTTATGGAATTTTAAATGAAGGGTCAATTACTATTCACCCATTACAGTCCAAATATAAGTATTTTATGGTAGAGCAGGAGGAAGTAGAAGGCAAGAATGCATTAGCTTGAAACTTATGACATCAAAATGAAGATAAAATGCAAGCATAAAAGTATGCTAATAAAAATTGTTTGACAGTATCAACTAAATTTGAACACAAGCTTTCTGTGATTCAGCAATTCCACTCAGGTATAAACTCAACAAAAATGTATACACATGTGTACAAGAATGTTTAGTAGCATTATTCATAATAGCCAAAAATTTTAAATAA
>NW_007815426.1:0-915 GCF_000696425.1 Galeopterus variegatus | reverse complement strand
AGCCAAGCTGGGGCCACTGGAGCTCAGATGAAGAGGAGAAGAGACCTATGGAACTCATGAAAGTGGGAGAAACCATGATGAGAGAAAGAAAAACGGGCTCACAGCATTTTGGCCCACAGCCGCTTTAATGCTGGAGCACATGGAGCAGGAGCTGGCAGAAGCCACAGCTGTGCCCTTTAGATGGAGTTACTTGGAGGCAGAAAGGGAGAAGAGGACTTTGGTGGCACCCAGGATAGAAAGATCACCAATAGGGTTCCCGTGGATGCACACAGGAGTGAGGATCCAGAACAACTGAAAAAGAGAGCCACTCAGAGGCCATTGAGTCAATCCAGGGGACTGGTACAGGGCCTGTCCCATGGGAAGTGTTTGGAGCATGGGCGGTGGGGGAGACAGGCCCACTGGGAGAACACTGGGGCACAGCAAGGACAGCTGATCTGCACCCCAATCAGTGTAGGACCACTCAGTGGAGACTGGTCAGGAATGCAGAATTGCATAGGGTGCAATTTAATGAAAAAACTCAGGCCCAGATCAGAGCTTCTACACAAGCTAGGTGCACTGAGTATCAGAGCCGGAAGTACCTATAAGGTCAACCATTAAATGCTGAGCTGCACAAATGTCTTCCCTAGGGAAATAGCAGCAAAGCAGCAATTTAGCTCAACAGCACAGCTCAAGTACTGGTTCACACATGAAGTTCCCCCATGTTAGAAGTAAGCAAAGGACAACAAATTAGTTCTGGCCCAGGCATACCACCAATGCCTTGGGGCCCACCAGGGGACATGGAGCATGGAAGCAGGGGCAGGTCCCCCACCCACAACCACTCACACTGCCAGTGCCTCGGGGCCCACCCGGGAACCTGAGGATGGGAGCCAGGGACTGGACCCCACTCCCACATCCAGGCACACCACCAATGCCTTG
>NW_007815425.1:0-915 GCF_000696425.1 Galeopterus variegatus | reverse complement strand
CAAGTGAAATCCTTAAATTGGGATTAATATGTCTAATATCCTATTTAAGAGACTCACAGAAAAAGAGGCCAGAGAAAATATAAGATTATAACAAAAGAAACCAGAAAGAATTTCCAGACCTATCAGACACATGTTTCACAATGGCCAACGCAAGGAATAGAAAGAGAGCAAATTACAGCATATGTTGAAAAATTTTATAGCAACAGTGACAAGGGGCCAATCCTAAAGTCTTCAAGAAAGAGGGGAAAAAAACCCCAAAGAAATGGAAAGCAAAATAGCATTGAGCTTAACACTGACACCAGAAGCTAGAAGTAAGTGAAGAACTGCCTCTAAAACTCTGAGGGGAAATTACCAAGCCAAATCAAACATGAGAGAATAAAGACATGCAAAGACTAAACAATTTACTTCACACTTCTTTTTTCTTAGGAAGCTACTGGAGTAGGTGATGCAGCAAAATAAGTAAATACGCCAAGAGGGAGAGAGGAATCCAACATAGGAAAACAGATAAGGGCAGTCCAAGGATCATGAAGAAGGAAAGTCCAGATCAACAGTTATATGCTTTTAGAAAGCCCAGTGAACTACTAACCCAAATTGGAAAAAAGAAGAGGGACTCTGGGAGGAAGAGGGGGCAAAAAAATGACATGATGAATTAGCTACTATGTTTGAGAATTTCAAAACCAATATTTATTTAATTGGTATTTAACCAATCTGATGTGCATTTGAAAGGAAAACTACCACAATTTAAAATGAAGCAACTTTAGAATTTTTTATTATGAAAATTTTACACATACAAAAGTAGAGGGAATAATGAAATTTCATATACCCGTGACCCATCTTCAACGGTTATCAAAATTTTGCATTTTTTTTTCATTTGTCTCCCTCCCACATTGATAGTTTCTGGATTTTTTTTTTTTT
>NW_007815424.1:0-915 GCF_000696425.1 Galeopterus variegatus | reverse complement strand
AGTTCTGGACAAAAGATTTGCATGTATTTCCCTTTGTCCTATTTAATTTGGAACTTTTCCCAAGTCTCCTGGACAGCTCAATATATACCTTTTCAGGAAGGAATCATGAAAGCAATTCTTCAACTCCTGACAGGACCTGCCTAGGTGGAGAAACCTGCAGTAATCGTGAGACAACTCAGCCCAGAGCTGAGGGAGTTAGTAAACTATGATTTGCTCTGGGCACACAAAAAAGTAAAAAGACAGCAAGGCTAAAGATCCTACAAGGAGTTACACTGGATCAATTCTCAGAGTAATTCTAGAAGGCTACGTGTGCCTTCCATATTTTTTAATAACTATATTGGTCTGACATACAGTTGTGCATGTGATAAGAGGCAGAAATGCTGAGTGCCTTTGAGGGACACCTCAGAAGAGAGATGATGTGAAAGAGGAAAGCTACTGAGACTCAGTCATGGGGGCTGTAGCCTCTCCTTCCCTCTACCTCAACTTCAGCAAATTTCTAAAGGGTCTTTGGGTATTCAACAAAGGAAGCCATCAAGGAGAACAACTCATGTCAATGCTCTTAGGAGAAGATCAAATACTCAAAGGGCTCTACTCTCTAAATAGCAGCCCAAAATGAATCATCCCTGAGAGAAAGTAGGTAGCTCCCTCTTGCTATTTCACTACTGTATTTGTAAGTCAAGTAGAGAATATTGATCTTCCAATGTATTCCTAATTGAGGGGAAGAAGAGCAATAATTTACTGCCCTCCTGAGACACAGGAGGCTTTGAAACTCTGGGGAAGTAACTTAAGCAAGCTATAGAAACCTTGATTCATAACTCAGACTTCAAATTCCTAGCAGGAAGGATGGCATGGGAAAAGAATGTTAAGTGTGGATGCATTAAAATATATAGCTATTTCTTATCAACTGCTACATAT